>NC_064281.1:16260000-16552500 GCF_003254725.2 Canis lupus dingo | reverse complement strand
TAATGTACAACATAGATAAATAAGAAATCACACTATAAGCATTTTGTGTATAACTATGTAGGCAAATAGAATAAATAGCTAAAAGAGTTGAAGGTAGTTTTCTCTGAGGAGTAGTTTTTGGGGAGTAGGGAAGAGTGAAGCAGTAGCTGTATTTCCTTACAAGATTTTTAATGCTAATTTGCTTTTTAAAATTAAGTACATCTATTAATTTGGTAAAAATAAAAATACAGGCAAATCAACAACAAATTAGTTCTCCAAAAAGTATTCTTTTTTTCAAAGATTTTATTTATTTATTCATGAGAGACAGAGAGAGAGAGAGAGAGAGAGAGAGAGGCAGAGACACAGGCAGAGGGAGAAACAGGCTCCCCGCAAGAAGCCCGAAGTGGGACTCCATCCCAGGACTCCAGGATCAGGCCCTGGGCCAAACGCAGACGCTAAACCACTGAACCACCCAGGGGATCCCAAAGTATTCTTTTACAATTTGGATTCGCCCCCCAGCCCCCTCAAATGATTTATTTCTTGTTAAAAAATGTCAGGCATTGGGAAGCAAGTAAGCACTATCTATTCATGGTGACCCCAGTATCCCTGAGATCATATCATAGCATTCCACTTACACGAGGACTGGTCCTAGTGGACTATTAGTATGTGCATCTGGTAACATTGCAACTGTAATTTCTAAACAGGGTCAGTATGCTTGAGTAAACAGTTATGGCAGCATGATTAAATGATAAAAATCAAACCCAGGGGCATTTTAACAGGAGCTGTAGTCCTGAAAGTAGAGTAAGGATCAGAAGGCCTGGATAGAGGAGTGTCGGATATGAACTTGAGCCTCACTGTCCTAATAATTCAGGAATCTTACATTCTTAGCCAAGAATCATCAGCTTCATCTGACATGAGCGACAGTCTTCCTCCAGGCAATGCTGGATAGATAAGCAGAATGGCACAGATCCAGAGCAGAGTTAGGCAGGGCCAATAGCCGCCTGGGCATAAGGGAAGCCAGGCTGAAAAGAGTCCTTCAGTTTTTATTACTCATTATCCTGCCTTAGTGGTTCCTCAGCCATCTTTGTGACAGCCGGGAGCAGTGGCCAGTGGAGCATTCAGTCAACAAATGTTATCATCACTGCAATAATAATCATGTTATCACCCATGATAATGGTGTTTGTTCTGAGAGAAGACTCAGAAGGCTTGAGGTTTCCATTTGGGAAAAACAGAGAAGAAAGGTGATGTAAGCAAGATGAGTATGCCAGTAGGGGTGGAAAAAAAACAGAGCATGTGGAATTGACAGTAGAACAAAGGGATAAAAGAGAAGTGGCAGGGAGGAAAATGGCACAGTAAGAGCTACACAATAAGAGCACAATAAATTTTTTAAAAACCTGGTTTTATAACAATAATGAGAATTAGAGATTTTTTCTGCCACAGTCACATTATATCCACTTTAGTCAGATTTTCAATTGGGGATATTTTCAATAATATGGTAGATACTGTCAATGTTTCTCTTATGTCTTCTTTGATTTCCTTACCGTATCCATTGCATACCAGCCTGACCTCCAGTAGCTGGTGCAAGTGTCGTTGCCAGAAGGCTGCCTGGGACTGCTAGAACCAACTTTGTCCACAGACACAATAGTGTCTGGGACCAATATTCCTCCAGCGACAGCCATGAACAAATGGCTAATGGGTATAAAAGTACAAATGTCTTGGATACCTGGTTCCTTGGGTGGGTTATGCTACAATGCATGATTTACTACATTTCCAATATTTCCCAGTAGAATAAATTTTAGTTGTCTACTTTTTAAAATATTTTATTTATTTATTCATGAGAGACACAGAGAGATGCAGAGAGAGAGAGAGAGGCAGAGACACAGGCAGAGGGAGAAGCAGGCTCCATGCAGGGAGCCCGATGTGGGACTCGATCCCGGGTCTCCAGGATCAGGCCCTGGGCTGAAGGCAGCGCTAAACTGCTGAGCCACCCGGCCTGCCCAGTTGTCTACTTTTTTTTAAAGCACCTTTTATTGACTGTCTTCCCTTCCCCATATTATCTCCCCATTCCTATCCTGTATTTTTATGCCTCCCTAACATACAATCATTTGTTGTTTGATAGTATGCCTCTGGAGAACACCCAACTAAGACAAACTTCTACTTACTTTCACACGTGGTCAACCTCAAAGGTTGATCTGTGGTATGTTATTTCTGCTAGCTGAAACAGGGTCAAGGACAACCCAGATAACAGACAAAGGATGACTGGTAGATATAGCTCCTTCTCAAGATGCACCTCTTCCATGAAAAAATGCTTTTTCTATCTAATAGGGCCAATCAGCACAGGGTAATCAGTGGAGGAAATTCAATACAAAGAAGAGGATCTCTAAATATAATATATCCAAGGAAGATTGTGTATTTATAACAGTCTTAGGCTGGAAGAGGAAATGCCAATTTGTTTTTTAATATAAGATTATATTCCTTTTACACAATTCAAAGCAATATGCTGCATGCCAACCAGGATTTGGTATTTGTCATATGCAGAAACGATCATAGAAATAACACTGGCCTTACTCTGTAGGAGATAAATATAATTATGATATATATTTAGAAGGCTTGTAATATGATAATTATTTGTAACATATAATTAATACCATAGGTCTATGACATATAATCATTATCATGTAGGTAGTTGTGTTAATATGTGAAGTATCAATGGAGGGGGCCACTTGTAGGTCTTTATCTGAGGGTCTGGAGATCCTCATGGCAAGACAATGAAAAGTAGTCTTGTGGACAGTTCTAACCCCTCCTGCAAAAGTACCAAACACCAAGAATGATCCTTTAAACTCCCAGACTGAGTGTTTTCCAGAAGGAAAAAAAAAAAAAAAAAAACAATGAAAGAGAGTTGAGGAATGTCCTCCGCCCTAGAACAATGGTTGTAGCCAGGTAGAAGGAGAGATGGGGTATCCCCTAACCAACTAATCCTCAAAATGCTTTCTAGACTGCATCCCATATTGGGGACTGGACCAGGATTCCATGCAAAGGACACCTTAAAGGATAGTAAATGAGAA
Source organism: Canis lupus dingo (assembly GCF_003254725.2). Classification (NCBI taxonomy): domain Eukaryota; kingdom Metazoa; phylum Chordata; class Mammalia; order Carnivora; family Canidae; genus Canis; species Canis lupus. The sequence goes on along the minus strand of NC_064281.1, from coordinate 16,549,456 downwards.
AAAAGAGTTGATTCTTTAGTGTTATTCTAAAACCCTCAGAGAACAATGCAGAGCTATTTTAAGACATAATAAAAATATAACCTAAGTGGGAGGCAGTTCTTGCCCCCAATGCAGCTCAATGAGTGATTAAATGCAGGAGTGGCTATAACCACATCAGGCAGCAGAGGATTTAGTCCCTGAAATAATTCAATAAATATTTACTGAACATATGCACATGGCAGCAGGACACTGTGCAAAAAATACTAAAGATATAATGCTCAATAACAAGAAGAATGAATTCTTGCATGGTGCTGACAATTTATGAGGCACTATTCTACTTTGTAAGGTTCACACAACACCCTATTAGATACATATCCTTGCCATCCCCCTTTTAAGGATGGGGACAGAGGTTAGGCGGCTGATCCATGGCCACACAAACAGTGTTAGAGCTGGGCTTTGAACTCCACAGTGTGCTGCCTTCCAGGTAGTCCTAGCCTCTATTGGTCTTTTGTCTTGGAGTTTAAATTCTGGTGAGCAAAAAAGACCTCATATAAGACATTAATCATATTTTCAATCATTTGATTTCAATCTTAATCTAGACATTGTAGGAGGCGCTATGTACAGAGTGCCCTGAGCATACTCAGCAGCTTATTCACTCCATAAATACATATTGGTAGCCTACTCTGTGCCAGTTTCTGTGAGGGATACTAGAAATTTAATGAGAGCAAAACAGATACCTCCTCTGCTGTCTTGTGGCGGGAAGGGGGTGTCAGACATTATTTGGCTAATGATACACATTCATATGTGATAACAAAGATGGTAAATGCTTTGAAACGAAGTACTGAACATATAATAGGAGGACTTGACATTTAAAACGAGATTGAGATCTGAAGGATGAGTAACAGTTACCTTGGCAAAGAGAAGAGGAAAACACATTTCAGAGATTCATGTGCCAAGGCTCTGAGGTAAAAAAAAAAAAAAAAAAAGTATATCTAAGGCAGTGAGAGAAGACTTGTGAGGCTGGAGCCCAGTGAGTGAGAGGGAGAATGGCATGCAATGAGGCGGGAATGATAGGCAAAGGTCACATGATTTATCAGCCAATGAACATACTTTTTTTTAATAATAAATTTATTTTTTATTGGTGTTCAATTTGCCAACATACAGAATAACACCCAGTGCTCATCCCGTCAAGTGCCCCCCTCAGTTTTGAAAGTGAAATAGGTACTGATAATAATTAAACCAGGAGAACAGCCATAAACAGATATTGAATTGGGTAAACTGGGACAAATGGTGACTAATTTGTAAGGCCTTATAAAGGATTCATTCTCTAGCCTAAGAACAATGAGAATTCATTGTATGATTTTAAATTAAGTGTGGGGAAATATAATTATATTTTATTATGATTATTTTTAATAACACTCTAGCTGTTACAAAGAGAATAAATTAGAGAACAATAGTGAATGCAGGGGGACAAGTAAGGGTGTTATAACAATAATCCAGGTCATGGTGCTTTGGACCAGAGTGAAAGTAATGGAGATGGTAAGAAGAAGGAACCTAGTGATCATGTGTAGTAAAATCAACACAACTTGGAACTGATTAAATCTGAGGAATAGATGATGACACTGGAGCAACCCAGAAACTGCTTAATGAGGTCAGGAGAAGTGAGAAACAAATGGTCAAATAAAGAATGAAAACGGAAAAAAAATGATCAAACAAAATGATCAAACAAAAGATTGTCTTCTTTGTTTCCTTCTGGAAATTTTATATATTTAAATTTTATATTCATGTCCTTAAACTTTTGAGATAATATACTTACATGATGCAGGTTGTGGGTTAAAGTTATTCTTCTTTTCTTTTTCTTTGTTTGCATATGGATAGCTAAGAGTCATGGGCTTTGTTAAAAAATACTTTCTCCAATAAAACACCTTTTCACTATGAAAAAAAAAAAATGGCCGCTATGTGCATTTGACTCCTCAGGAGGAATTTGAAGAGTTCTAAGAAACCTGCCATCCCTGTACTGGGAGCTACTTTTCATAGCCTCAGTGTTCTCCACCATGGCTCATAGATACAAACCAATTTTTGCTGTCTGAGCACATAGGCACAATTAGAGAATGCATGTATATTTGAGAGATCTACAACTAAGTGAGTGACAGAAGCAGGGAGATGGTGTTCAAGGTTGACAATGTGATTTCAGAGAGGAAAAGTGTCTTGATAAACATTTGGAAGAGAAGGAAGGAAACTGGCTTGTAAAGGAGATAAGTATTCCAGATAAAAGATAAGTCTTGCGAAGAAATCCATTTGGTTTGTGTGTTAAGAATATGTAAGAGAGTTTCCAAAATTGCTATTAATGTTTGAGGATATCTTTTGGATTTTTTCAAGTATAATTAACATACAGTGTTATATTACTTTCAGGTGTACAATATAATGACTTAACAATTCTTTACATTTCTCAGTGTTCATCAAGTTAAGTGTACTCTTAATTCCCTTTATGTATTTCACTCACTGCCCCCCCCCCACCTCTCTTCTGGTAACCACCATTTTGTTCTTTGTATTTAAGGGTATGCTTTTTGGTTCATCTCCCTTTTTCTTTGTTTGTTTGTTTTGTTACTTATATTCTGCATATGAGTGAAATCATATGGTATTTGTCTTTCTCTAACTGACTTATTTCACTTTTGGAGTTTTGTTTTGTTTTTAGTAAATGCTGAAAATAAGGAACCTACCCCCAAAGTAGTTTCTCTTCCATATTAGTCATTTTCTGTCTTTCTGAACCACTGTCAAATGCCATCATATTCTGTCCCAACTGAATTGTCCCAACCAAATTGAGGGGTGGGAGGTGAGGAATCCCTTAAAGGGAATGTGTCCAAAGCACACTGATTTTCCTTGTGGATAAGTGAAGGCAGAACATAAACTTCTCTTAGCTAGTATATCTTTTGTTGTTGTTGTTGATGATGATTTTACTTATGTCTGAGGCTGATCAAAATAAACCATGTTTAAAATGTCTCTCAATCAAATTCAAGTTCCTCTTACTGATTTTAATAAAAATGGAGATGGGGATCCCTGGGTGGCGCAGTGGTTTAGCGCCTGCCTTTGGCCCAGGGCGCGATCCTGGAGACCCGGGATCGAATCCCACGTCAGGCTCCCGGTGCATGGAGCCTGCTTCTCCCTCTGCCTGTGTCTCTGCCTCTCGCTCTCTCTCTCTGTGACTATCATAAATAAATAAAAATTAAAAAAAAATTTAAAAAAAAATGGAGATGTTATCCTTTCCAAAATTATAGTCCTCATTCTCATTTGATATGGACATAAGAGTGCAAGTATAAGCAGAAGTTCTAATTATTATTGATATTTCTATAATGGCTCCATTTTCGTATTTAAATGCATTGTTTCAGGCTGATATTTCACTCTTTCTACCAAGAGTTCTGAAGGAAAAAACAAGACAGTGATGCTTCATAAGTTTGTCTTTACCAGGTAATAAACAAACAATTCTAACTTAAAAGCTTAGTCTTTGGATGAAATCTAGAGATTAGCTACTCCTATTCCCATATTTTGAAAACTTAGAAAGTAAATCTCAGAAAAATTGCTTGCCCAAAATTGGATGGCAGTCAGAATAAGAGCTTAGCTTCCTAATGCCCAGGCCCTGCTCTTTTCACCTAATTGCATAATCCTAAAGCTTTGCTTGGGCTTCAAGTCTCATGAAGTTTCTAGCAAGCTAATAGTGTAGGGTGAAATAATGGTTTATTTAATTAGCATTTTCCAGAAGGAAAATATTCATCTCTTTTAATATCAGTGTTCAGTTTTTTTAAACATCAATGTTTAATCAATGTTCTTCTCCTTTAACATGAAGCCAACTGTAACTTCTTTTGGCAATTATATTGTACTGAGAGACTTTTATGTAGTAGAATACAGCTAATTTGATGAAAACCTCACAAATTCAATCTTAGGTTGCTTTCTCATTTAATCTTTACTCAGATTTAAATCAGAGGAACCAACTTTCTTTGAAACAGTAAAAAAAATAAACATGGTATTTTTTGGTGTTTTCTTCAAGTATAAAGCCAACAAAAATGGAAAATTAATTTTGTACTTGATTTTGTTTAAAGATTTTGAAGAGAAATTACATGTCATGTGTGTTCAAATAAATACCTCTGTGTTACCTCGGTCCTTCATTGCTGAAAACAGACATGGAATTCTGTAAAGGTTAAGAGGTGGAGATGTTTTAATTCAAGACTTCTTTTACATAGGAAATAAATGATAACTACCTCTGGTTTTAGATGTTCTGATATTTATATTTCATAAGAAACAAAACACAAATTATTTACAACCTAAATTACTTCATCTTGAGATCCAATCAGTTCCCCCTTATTCTGTGATTATCAAATGTGTTAAAGTTTTCAGTTACATAATTGGCTATTTATAAAATATGATTTTAACTGTCCTGAAAAAAATCTTTCAGCTGTCTTTTTACAACCTTAAGCTACTACCTGACTCATTTATTTTTGAACATCAAACATCTCGGAAGAGTATCTTCTCCCCTTGGCTTCCACTTCTCCCTCAGTCAATTTTTAATCCCTACCTCCATTGAAACTGCACTCATAAAGGTCACTAATGAATGGATGGCTTACCTCGGCCACTAACAAGATCTTTGTTTTGTTTTTTTTTTTTTTCAGTCGTCATTCTTATTGACATTTACCCACAACATTTGACATTGTTGATGTTGATATCATTTCTTATCATTTAAACTGCTAAACTGTCCTGGATCTTTCATCCTATTGCATCAACAGCACTGCTGGTATAGAGTATATAGAGAGAGTATAGAGCTATGGGGGGCTCTCATTTTGAAGGGGAAAACAATGTTAGTTAGAAATAAAATGAGATAAAACAGAACATTTAGAAGGGAATGTATTTTGGTGAGTGGATTGTTGAAAACAGAAGCCAAAGAAAGAAAAACAGTGGAAATTTAACCAAGGTAGGTTAGGTCCCAGTGGAAGCTGAAATTATATATGTACCAACCACAGATGCCCTGGCATTGGAGCCACCTACCTTTCAGTAGTGACATCATATTGACTTTTAAAAAATGCAAATAACAAGATAATTAGAGGTAAAGCCATTGGTGGTCTTGAAGGAGTTTGGGTAGGGTGTATGCATCAGGCAAAGAATGACATAGATCACAAGAGAAAAGTGGAGTTAAGTGTGAAAAGATTACCTTGGACCTATGCACTTGTAATATCTTCTGGAACCAGTACATTGCTGCCATTTCTACCTCTGTGTTGGTAAAGTATTATCTAATTGCATATTCATCTGTTTTGTTCATTGGCCTAGCTGCCTATAAGGAATCTCAGTCTGGAAAAAGAAAAAAAAAAAAAAAACAGAAGAGCATTTTCCCAGACTGGCATCTGACCAATTGGAGAACCTAGTTTTCAGAATGTTCCCCCACCCTGCAAACCACCCATTGAGTTGGCTCAGCCAGAGTGAGGAGCGTGAGAGCTGACATTCAACACCTTCTTCCCTTCCTTGTCTCTTCCACCTGGCCTTCTCCCATCCTTCAGTAAACATGTATTGAGAACCTAACAAATGTCAAATACTTTATAAGACACTAAGGGCACAAACATTAATAAGACTGGTTACCAGGGGATCCCTGGGTGGCTCAGTGGTTTAGCGCCTGCCTTTGGCCCAGGGCGTGATCCTGGAGTTCCGGGATCGAGTCCCACGTTGGGCTCCCGGCATAGAGCCTGCTTATCCCCCCCCCCTCTCTCTCTCTGTCTATCATAAATAAATTTTAAAAATATTTTTAAAAAGACTGGCTACCAAACTGAAGCAGTCTTAAGGGAAAATGTATATATTCTACAAGCACCGTAAGTCAATATGAAATAAATTCATGTATTCTAGTCCTCAGGTCCCTCCCAACTCCTACCCATCCTAGCCTCTCTTCCTGATTTTCCTATTTCTACTACAGGTAATCAACAGTCATCCAAGTTTAAAATTTTAGATTTATTATTCAGTTTCGAAAATAAGCATATCTCACTTCCTTTTCTACTTCTGGGCCCTTGATGCAGATCCTCATTAATGTCCTCCTGGACTAAAGTTCTTGCTAGCCTACCTGCTTCTAGTTGCTTCCCAATTCATCCTGCTCAAGTCCACCAGATTTTCCTCAAGCATGGCACTGATTATATCCACTTCCTTGATAAAACCGTCATGGACTCCACAAAGTGTGTATTTATAAGCCCTCCCAGCTAACTCCAACTTATTTTTCCAGCATATTTTCCAACATTCCAAATGTATACTTTATCCTCCAATAATATTAGTATGGTAGGCTGAATAATAGCCCCTAAAGTCTACATCATAATCCTCAGAACATGTGAATATGTTACCTTGCGTAATAAAAGGAACTTTGTAGATATGATTAAGTTAAGGATCTTGAGATGGGAAGATTATCATGGATTATCCAGGTGGGTCCAGTGTAATCACAAGGATCCTTATAAGAGGGAGACAGGAAGTCAAGGACAGAAGGCAATATGACAACAGAAGCAAAGATTAGAGTGATGCAGCCATGAATCAAGGAATGCCAACAGTTTCTGGAAACTGGAAGAAGCAAGGAACAGATTCTTCCCTGGAGCCCTGCTGACATCTTGATTTTAGCCCTGGAAGGTTCATCTTGGACTTCTGATCTCCAGAACTGTGTAAGAATAAATCTGTATTGTTTTAAGCTACTAAAATTGTGGTAATTTATTATAGCAGTAATACAAATCTAACACAACTGAATAGCAATTGCTCCATAAATGACAGCTACAAAGTCTCAGTTGTATACAAACATAAACATTTATTTCTGGCTCACATGCCTACAGGTCAGCTGAATTCTGCAGATCTTAGATGGTTTCTGCTGGCTCCCCACTATTGATTCAGTTCACCTCTACTCCATTTATCTCTCATTGTTCCAGAAACATTAAGTTGCCCAGAAAATATCCTTTTCATGTTGAAAGAAAGGGATGCAAAAGCACAAGTCTAAGTAGGCAACTACATTTCAAGCATTTGATCATGTAACATCTCCTGACATTCCATTGGTCATAATAGCATATCTGACCAAACCATAGATCAGCAAGGCCATATCACCTGCCTCTAGTGGGAAGAACTTCAAAGTCTTAAAGCAAAGGGCATAGATTTAGAGAGAGTTGAAGTAATAATAATAACACAGTATACCCAGTAGGGTGCTGGTAGACCAGCCTCAAAAAACAGGAACAAAATAAACAAAAAAAATCCTGATTTGCTTATTTCCATGGTGTAAATATTCCCACCATGGTTGATTTAACTACCAACATGACATCACAGAACATCAAGCTGTGAAGATATGCACTTACTATGCTCTTATTTCCAGTACCAGTCAGCTCCAATATAACATTAAATCTAAATATCGATCAAACCAGTCATTACATATTCCTCCTTGAACAATGTCCCATGCCATTCTAAGTGAAATGCCTCCCCCTCTCAAATGCCATTTTTTAAGCTTTTCTGTTTTCCTAATGAGAAGTAATTCCTACCTCCTTGGCATTTTCATAGCAACATCTTTGTGTTTTTTTCATTCATTTTTCTGGAATACATATTGTGCATATAGACATATGCCCACTTGGTTTCAAAGTACTAGAAGATAACAATTGTATCCAATACATTTTGAGATCCTGCTGCACTTTGCACACAATAGGTATTAATAACCACCTACTGCGTAAATGGATGAATGAATGAATGAATGAATGAATCACATAAAAAGATTTAAGATATTACTTAGATTTAATTGGGCAGATGATGTTCTGGCAGAACAATGTCATCTGAAAGAAATAGGCCAATTAAGAATTCCAAGGAGCCATAACTTTAACCCAGAGAGCACAAGAGTTCTGAGCATGTGCAGTGGGTGAGAAGTTTTGTCTTCCTAACCTATTCAGAGATGAGTATTTGAAAACTCCCACAAAAGCTAATTCTGACAAGACAAAACATTCTCTCCTCTACCATTAGAAGACAGAAGCTCTAACACCCACCGAGAATTTGGAAGCCCTCAATGACAGAAGCAGTGGAAAATGAGTCTGCTTCATAATCCAAAGCAGTTTTGCAGAAATTCTCCATTTGTATTGTCAGGAGGAAGCCACAGATGTTACCACCTGGCAGCTGTCAAGACCTGGGATTCAAACTGGTAGAACCAGACTGGGTTCCTGCGGAAATACCTTTTGCAATCCTATCATCAGACTCATTCCTGTGAGTGAGGCTCTCTCCCGACCTCAATGCAAAAGCACAGAGTTGAATTCTGCTTGAAATTGAGGTTGTTACTGAGTCACTTTTTAGAGTTTGTGATTCAAACACATTCTTAGGTAGGGTGAGAAAGTATATAGGCATTGTTGCTGTCCCCTATTGTAGTGTTTATGAAATAAAAAATAAGACTTTCATGTTTATTGCTTTTGGTCTTTTCTAAAGCTCTTGCATACTAGGAGGAATATGAAATTTATAAATTTATAAAAAATGAAAAGCAGATAGAGTCCTTTTTCTTTCAAACAAAGCATCTTTGGTACAGATAACAGAGCCTTGGTTTATAAAATACACACAAGGGCCATCTTCCCTTTGTTAATTAAGAGTCAGGAATAACTTTATATGTGTAGGGAGAAAACTTACAGATCTAGACAATATTCTTTATAGAGTGAGTCAAATCTGTCCTGTGAAAATATATATCCCTTCCTTGGTGTGCCATGTCAAAAATTTCCCTTTGTGCATAGCATAAAGTGCCCACCATTTAAGTAGCTACTCTGAATTAAACAATAAGATGGACATTCATTCAAATGGTGCCAATTAAAATGTGCATTTATTCATTCAATTAACCACTTATTGTATACCTACTGTGCTCCTGACACAGTATTTGACACTAAGTATACCAAAATTAATTTTAAAAAGAGAAAAAAGTCCCTATTTTTAAGGAGCTAAGAGTCAAGCAGAGAAAAGGTATATAAGTATTTGGGAGCTTAGGTGTCCCTATGTCTGAAAAGACACATACATTGAAAACTTGTTATTAAAGAGTGAAGCCATATTAACAGTGGTATAGATTCCACTGGATCTTTCTCCCACATACTCATTGAAAACCTCAGACTCTGGAGCGCCTGGGTGGCTCAGTGGTTGAGTGGCTGCCTTTGGCTCAGGTTGGAGTCCCAGGATTGAGTCCCATATTGGGCTTCCCACAGAGAGCCTGCCTCTCCCTCTGCCTATGTCTCTGCCTCTCTGTGTCTGTCATGAAGAAATAAATAAACTCTTAAAAAAAAGAAAACCTCAGAATTTTTTTTGCTATATAACTGGCATTTGCTTTATTTTTTTATGTTTTTATTTAAATTCAATTAACATAGTGTCTCATTAGTTTCAGAAGTAGAGTTCAGTTATTCATCAGTTGCATATAACACCCAGTGCTCATTACATCACGTGTCCTCATTAGTGCTCACCCAGTTACCCCATTTGCCCACTCACCTCCCCTCCAGCAATCCTCAGTTTGTTTCCTGTAGTTAAGAATCTCTTATGGTTCATCCCCCTCTCTGATTTTATCTTACTTTATTTTTCCCTACCTTCCCCTATGATCCTCTATTTTGTTTCTTAAATTCCATGTATGAGTGAAATCATATGATAATTGTCTTTCTCTGACTGACTTATTTCACTTAGCATAATACCCTCTAGTTCCATTCACACTGTTGCAAATAGTAAGATTTCCTTTTTGATGGCTTAGTAATATTCCATTGTATACGTATATACCACCTCTTCTTTATCCATTCATCAGTCGATGGACACCTGAGCTCTTTCCATAGTTTGGCTATTGTGGACATTGCTGCTATCAATATTGAGGTTCAGGTCATTGGATCTTTGGATCATTACATTTGTATCCTTTCAATAAATACCTAATAGTGCAATTACTGGGTCATAGGGTAGCTCTGTTTTTTTAACCTTTTGAAGAACCTCCGTACTGTTTTCCAGAGTGTCTGTACTAGCTTGCATTCCCACCAACAGTGTTCCCCTTTATCTGCATTGTTGCCAACATTTGTTGTCTCCTGACTTGTTAATTTTAGCCATTCTGGCTGGTGGGAGGTGGTATCTCATTGTGGAAGACCTCAGACCTTTTTTTAATTTATTTTTTAAAGATTTTATTTATTCATTCATGAAAGACACAGAGAGAGAGAGAGAGAGAGAGAGAGAGAGAGAGAGAGAGGCAGAGACACAGGCAGAGGAAGAAGCAGGCTCCATGCAGGGAGGCTGATGTGGGACTTGATCCCGGGTCTCCAGGATCACGCCCCGGGCTGAAGGCGGCGCTAAACCATTGAGACGCTGGGGCTGCCCCCTTCAGACCTTTTAAAAGTATGCCTTGAAGATCTCTGGAAGTCACCATAGTGTATCTCATGTATATTTGTGAAGATATGCACTCTCACCAAGACCCACTGTGTCCTGGTCCAGTGGACTGGAGTACCCATGGGAGGTTTTCAATAGTACATCCCTTTGGGTTAACATTCTGTTGAGTTTGATTCTGAGTTTCCAAATATCTTACAGATGTTTAAGGAATCTATTTCTCAATTGCTGTATTATCCCTCTTCTCCCTATGGACCTATACTAGTACAAGGGACAAATCTGAATGACAAATACCTTGTTGTACTCAAAATTCCCATGTCCTGGGAATTTCTAAGCTATGACTTATTAAACTACCTTTATTGGGCCTCTTTCTTTTTTCAGGGTGATCCGGCTCACAAAAGGGCCTCTTCACCATATGGGAAGTTACGATCAACCATATGTACAAAGTTCTAAGACTCAGCTGGAACCCTTGCTATTCTTATAATATTTAAGCAGCTTGATGGGTGCAGCCTAGTAGAAAAAAGAGAAACCATCCTATAGGAAGTCACACACAGTTAACAGATGAATCAAGAGTATCCCAAGTAAAGATGAGGAATGATAATGTCAGCAATGAAGTAGAATAAGCAAAGTATTCTGTTTCACTTTAACATTCCATCATATAAGCTATTATCATTTTTATGTAATGCACATGGTGGATGGATGTGTGTCCGGTTTCTAGTTTTACACATTAACATATCACTGATCTAGTCAGTGTCAACGGAATGATACAATTTGAACACACTAATGTATCATGGTGATGCTCATTTGAATATTTTATGCAGACACCACAAATTGCAGTAACACTTATGAAAATCATAATTGGTAATTAAATTGAAATACTAATTATAATACAATGAAATTATTCTTCTAGTTTCAAAAAACATTATGGGCAAGAATTTTTTAACTTAAAATGAAGGCAGGATGCCTGGGTGGCTCAGTGGTTGAACATCTGCCTTCAGCTCACGGCGTGATCCCAGAGTCCCAGGATCTAGTCCCATATCAGACTCTTTCCATGGAGCCTGCTTCTCCGGTTTCTGCCTCTCTCTGTGTCTCTCATAAATAAATAAATAAAATCTTTATTAAAAAAATTTTTAAATGAAGGCATAAAACTGATACAAAATTGAGAATGTAAAAACTAGTACTATGACCCAAACAGGAAAGAAATAAATTGGAAGAAGATATGCCACAAATTTTACAATGAATGGTAATTATAATTTGAGACAGCAGAGCAAAAGAGCTATTTGTGTGTAAAACACTTTAGAAAAAAATAAAGGGAAAATATTAAAAGACATTTTCAGCAAACACATAGTGAATTTGATAAAAACAATTTTGATAAGAAATTTTGTACCAATAGTCAAAAAAAAAATGAAATCAGTCACTTGAAATCAGAATGAAATGTCCAAGAAATTTTTTAAGAATAATTCATCACTTTGTCTGGCTATAAAATGAATGGCTTAGATTCCTGCACAAAAAAAGAAAACCATATTTAGATAGAGAAACAGTAAAAGATTTATCATTCTAGTTGTGGAAATTGTGTTAGAAAATTAGAAGGAGGGGCACCCAAGTGGCTCAGTTGGTTAAGCATCGGACTCTTGATTTCAGTTCAGGTCAGGTTCTCAGGGTCATGAGCTGGAGCCCCTGGTTGGGCTACATGCTGGACATGGAGCCTGCTTAAGATTCCCTCTCTCTCTCTCTCTCCCTCTGCTCCTCTATCCCCTTCAAGAAAAAAAGAAAATTATAAGGAAAATATCTTAAATGATATTTTACAGAATGTGAAAGATGTCAGTTATGCCACTAAACAATTACCTGTGACATTACAAGAACTTTCTAACAATTTCAAAGATTAGTTGATTCAAAATTTGAAAAATTGCATGAATTTTTCTATATCTTGAGATGAGTTATGCAATATAAGTGACACTGTCCAATAATACTCTGGAAAGGTTTTGTTTCAAAGGATTTATAAATTTATAAAGAAATTATGTCAATTAGCAGCCTAAAAATCATATTCATGGTGTAGCTATTTTTTACTCTTTTACATCTGTCAAAGAAGAATTTCAGTTAGATATAAAAAAATTCATTTCTGCCATAACAAATGATGCTTCAAATACATTAGTTTAAAAAATACAGATTTATTGAATTTTTAAACAAAAGACTGATGTTTCTCTTATTGCTTTGTCCCACTGTATAATACACATTGAAAATATTTGTGCTGTTTTCTGAAGCAAACCTAAGAAAAGTGTCATGGATACAGTTATTAAAATTGTTTGGTACACATGCAAATGCTATGAATCATTGCCAGTTTATGGAAGTGTTGACAGAAATAGAAGACAATGACTGTCTGGTCTTTGCCAATACTTATTGGCTGGGTAGCAGGAGAGCTTTGAAAAGATTATTGTACAGTACTTTTAAATAAAATTCAATATTTTCTTAAAGTAAAAGGAATACTTGCCAAATAGTCAATAACCAAAGACAAAAATGGCAGTGGGGCTTACATTTCTTTGCTGACATCAAACTGCACATGAAAAAACTAGTTTTTATACCAGCTTTATTGAAATATAATTCATATACCATACAATTCACCCATATAAAGGGTAGCATTCAATGATTTCTTTAGCATATTCACAGAATTGTGTTGCTATCATCACAATTTTAGAACATTTTCATCACCCCAAAAGATTTCAAAAGAAATCTCGTATCTATTAGCAGTTCGTTATTGCCCACTTCCCTTCCAGTTTCTCCCTTTCCTTTGCTGCTGGCAGCCACTAGTTTACTTTCTGTCTTTATGGATCTGCTTATTTTGGAAAATTCATATAAATGGAATCATACAACATGTGGTCCTTTATGACATACTTCTTTCAATCATCATAATGTTCAACTTTCATGCATGGGGTAACATGCATCAAGCACTTCATTTCTTTTTATTGCTGAATAATTTTCCATTTTATAAATATGCAATATTGATCCATTCCTCAGTTGGCAATATTTGTATTATTTCTACATTACAGCTATTATAAATAATGCTGCAATAGACATTCATGTACGAGTTTTTGTGTAGACATATGTTTTCATTTCTCTTGCATATATACCTAGAAGTGGAATTGCTAGGCCATATAGTAACCTTATGTTTAACTTTGTGAGGAACTGCAAAACTCTTTTCTGTTTTAAGTTCTTAACAGTATATGAGGGTCTAATTTCTCCATGTTGTTGCCAACATTGTTTTCTTTTAAGTTTTCATTTAAATTCCAGTTAGTTAACATACAGTGTAATATTAGATTCAAGTGCACACTATACTCATTCAACACTTCCATACAACAATACTAGTTTCAGGCATACAATACACTGATTCGACACTTCCATACACACCCAGTGCTTATCAAAACAAGTATACTCCTTATTCCCCATCACCTATTTAACCCATCCCCCACCCAGCCCCATTCTGGAAATCATCAGTTTCTTCCCTAAAGTTAAGAGTCTGTTTCTTGGTTTTCCCTTTTTCCTTTTGCTCATTTGTTTTGTTTCTTAAACTCCACATATGAATATTTGTCTTTCTTTGACTGGCTTATCTCACTTAGTGTAAAACTATCTAGCTCCACCCACATTGTTGTGAATGGCAAGATTTCATTCTTTTGATGGCTAAGTAATATTCCTTTGTATAAATATACCACCTCTTCTTTATCCATTCATCAGTTGATGGACACTTGGACTGTTTCCATAATTTGTCTCTTGTAGATAATGCTGCTATAAACATAGGGGTTCCTGTATCCCTTCAAATCAGTATTTTTTTGTATCCTTTGGGTAAATACCTAGTAGTGCAATTGCTGGATCATAAGGTCATTCTATTTTTAACTTTTCGAGCAAAGTACTGTTTTCCAGAAAGGCTTCACCAGTCTGTCTTCCCACCAACAGTGCAAGAATGTTGGTGCAAGAGTGTTTCTTTTTCTCTACACCCTCACCAACACCTGTTGTTTCTTGAGTTTTTTTATTGGAGGCATTCTGACTGGTATGAGGTAGTATCTCCTTGTAGTTTTGATTTATATTTTCCTGATCATCAGTAATGTTGAGCATCTTTTCATGTGCCTGTTGACTCTCTGTATGACTTCTTTGGAAAAATGTCTATTCATGTGTTCTGCCCATTTATTAATTGGATTATTTGTTTGGGGGGTGTTGAGCTGTTCTTTATATGTTTTGGATCCTAACCCTTTATCAGATATGTCATTTGCAAATATCTTCTCTCATTCCATAGATTATCTTTTAGTTTTCTTCGTTGTTTCCTTCACTGTGCAGAAGCTTTTTATTTTGATGAAATCCCAATAGTTTATTTTTGTTTTTCTTCCCCCTTGTCTCAGGAGACATATCTAGAAAGTTGTTTGTTATAGCCAATATCAGAAAAATTACTGCATGTTCTGTCTTCTAGGATTTTTAAGGTTTCAGATCTCACACATAGGTCTTTAATCACTTTTGAATATACTTTTGTGTATGGTATAAGTAAATGGTCCAGTTTCATTCTGTTGCATGTTGCTGTCCAGTTTTCCCAGCACCATTTGTTGAAGACATTATCATTTTTCCATCGGATATTCTTTACTACTTTGTTGTAGATTAATTGATCATACAGCTGTGGGTTCATTTCTGGGTTTTCTATTCTGTTCATTGATCCATGTGTCTGTTTTTGTGCCAGTACCATACTGTCTTGATCAGGACAGCTTTTAATATAATGTGAAGTTTGGAATATTGGCGCTTCCAGTTTCGCTTTTCTTTTTCAAGATTGCTTTGGCTTTTCAGGGTCTTTTGTGGTTCCATACAAATTTCAGGATTGTTTGCTCTAGCTCTGTGAAAAATGCTGGTGGTATTTGTTAAATTTATTTATTCATGAGGGACACACAGAGAGAGAGAGAGAGAGAGAGGCAGAGACATAGGCAGAGAGAGAAGCAGGCTCCCAACAGGAAGCCTGATGTGGGACTTGATCCCAGGATCCTGGGGTCACACCCTGAGCCAAAGGCAGATGCTCAACCATTAAGCCACCCAGGTGCCCTGCTGGTGGTATTTTGATAGGGATTACATTGAATGTAAAGATTACTTTTGGTAGTAAAGACATTTGAACAGTATTTATTCTTCTAATCTTTGAGCATGGAATGCTTTCCAATTTCTTTATGTGATGACATAAATTCAATTTCTGTCATTAGTGTTTTATAGTTTTCAGAGTAGAGAGATTTTACCTCTTAGGTTTACTCCTAGACACCTTATGGCTTTTTCTGTACTTGTAAATGGGATCAATTCCTTAATTTCTCTTCCTGCAGCTTCGTTATTGGTGTATAGAAATGCAACAGATTTCTATCTGTTGACTTGGTATCCTGCGACTTTGCTGAGTTCATGTTATCAGTCCCAGCAAGCTTTGGTGAAGTCTTTTGAATTATGTATTATGGAGTCTCATGTCATCTGCAAATAGTGAAAGTTTGACTTCCTCCTTACTGATGCCTTTTATTTTGTTTTTCTTGCCTGATTGCTGGGTCTCGGACTTCCAGTACTATGTTAAATAGGAGTGGTGAGAGTGGACATCCCTGCTTGTTTCTGACCTTAGAGGATAACCTCTAAGTTTTTCCCTGTTGAGGATGATATTCACCATGGGTTTTTCATAGATGTCCTTTATGATGTTGAGGTATGTTCCCTCTATCCCTACTTTGTGGAGGGTTTTTATCATGAAGGAATGTTGTACTTTGTAAAATGCTTTTTATGCATCTATTGGAATGATCCTATGGTTCTTCTCCTTTCTTCTATTAATGTGTTGTATCATGTTGATTGATTTGCAAATATTGAATCACTCTTGCAACCAAGAAATAAATCCCATTTGATCATGGTGAATGATTTTCTTTAAAGTATTTTTGGATTCAGTGTGCTAGTATTTTATTGAGGATTTTTGTACCTATGTTTGTCAGAGATATTGGACTGTAGTTCTCTTTTTGTGTGGTGTTCTTATCTGGTTTTGGAATCAGGTAATTCTGGCCTCATAGAATGACTTTAGATGTTTTCCTTCCATTTCTACTTTTTGGAATTAGTTTGCAAAGGATAGGTATTAACTCTTCTTTAAATGTTTGGTAGAATTCCCCTGTGAAGCCATCTGGCCCTGTACTTTTGTTTGATTTATATTTTCCTGATCATCAGTAATGTTATTAATCTTTTTTATGTATCTGTGTGCTTCCGTGTTGGATGAATAAATATTTACAATGTTATATCTTCTTGTTGGATTGTCCCCTTTATGATTATATAATGCCTATCTTTGTTTCCTTTTACAGTCTTTGTTTTAAAGTCTAGTTTTTCCTGCTACTCCAGCTTTCTTTTTCTTCCATATCTTTTGACATCCATTTGTAAGATCATTGTTTCTCCATCCCCTCAATTTCAATCTACAGGTGTCTTTAGGTCTAAAATGAGTCTCTTGTAGAAAGTATATAGATGGGTCTTATTGTTTTTTAATCCATTGTGACACCCTATGTCTTTTGCCTAGAGGGAGCATTTAGTCTTTTTACATTCAAAGTAATTATTGATATGTATTTATTGCCATTTTATTACTTCTTTTGTTGTTATTTCTGGAGATTTTCTCTGATCCTTTCTTGTCTTTGTCACTTTTGGTCTCTCTTTTGCACTCAAAGAGTCCCCTTTAATATTTCTTGCAGGGCTGATGTAGTGGTCAAGAACTCCTTTAGTTGTTTTTTTTGTTTGTTTGTTTGTTTTTGTCTGGGAAGCTCTTTATCTCTCCTTCTACTCTGAATGATAGCCTTGCTGGATAGTGTATTCTTGGCTGCAGATTTTTCCCATTCAGCACTTTGAATATATCATGTCATTCCCTGCTGGCCTGCCAAGTTTCTGTTGAGTAATCTCCAGCTAGCCTATGGGTTTTCTCTTGTAAGTTAAGGACTTCTTTTATCTTTCTGCTTTTAAGATTTTTTTCTTTGTCACTATATTTTACAGATTTAGTCTTAGTGTTGGCCTGCTTTGGTTGATTTTGATGGGAGTTCTCTGTGCCTCCTGGATTAGGATGTCTGTTTCCTTCCTCAGATTAAGAAAGTTTTCTGCTACTATTTCTTGAAATGAATTTTCTACACCCTTTTCTCTTTTTTCTTTTTCTGAGATTCCTAGAATACAAATGTTATTATGTTTGATGGAGTCACTGAGTTCCCTAAATCTGTTCTTGTGTCACATAATTCCTTCTCTCTTTTGTTCAGCTTCATTAGTGTCCATTATTTTTGTCTTCTAGGTCACTGATTCATTCCTCTGCTTCTTCCTACCTACTGTTCATTGCATGAAGCGTGTTTCTTTTTTTTCTTTTTTTTAATGAAGCCTGTTTTTAATCTCATTTATTGCATTCTTCATCTGATTCTTTTTTTAACTCTTTTATCTCTGTGCTAAGGGTTTCACTGATTTCTTCTATTCTTTTCTCAAGCCCAGTGAGTATCCTTAGGATTGTTGCTTTAAATTCTCCATCAGTCATGTTACTTATATGTGTTTCTCTTAGACCTTTGGCCAATCTTATCTTGTTCTTTCATTAGGGATAAATTCCTCTATCTTGGCATTTTTTCTAAGTCTCTGCCCTCCCTGTGTTAGGAAAGCCAGCTATGTCTTCTGCTGTTGAAAGTAATGGCTTTATGAAGTAGTGGTTCTTCAGGGGTATCTCCTATGTGTGTTGCATGTGCCCTGCTATTGTGTCTTAGCTGCTTTTCTCAGTCCACTTACCTTCAGTGGCTCTTTTTGCCTTTTGTGGGCAGTATTTTGTTCCCATCCTGTTATTGGGCAAGTCTGGGCCTACCTTGGGCTTGAGTGGAGTCAGACCAAGCATTAGCCAGAGATGCAGTAGCACCAAACTGCAGGGCACTTTCCCTCTGTTTTCTAATATGAAACAATATGTAGAGAATGTACTTATAATTAATAGCATTATATGAGTTGGCTACAAAAATACTACAGGAAATTTTTTTAATTCTTTTTTATTTTTATTAATTGAGTTGTTTTTCAGTTTATAAAGTATCTCTTTGAACCTATTAATCACATTGAGCTGACACAAGATTTGGTGAATTTAGTTAATTTGAATAGATGTAGTTTTGAAACAGATATGCTTTTTATTCAAATCAAATTATTGCTTCTAAAAACAATAAACCAGTTTTGTCAATGTGGATGCAAATAGTAAAGGCACATGACTTTTTTTGGTACTTACTTGATTCAAATTATTAAAACACTTAAATATGTTTGGAAGAAATTAGGTATGTGAATCTATTTTTTTCAACTGAAAATTATATTAAATCTAAATCCAGTTCAAGTATTCCCAATGAAAATTTAGCTCACAAATTGAGACATACTGTAAGTACAAAGCACACTCCAATTTTCAATGACTAATATAAAAAAATAATATAAAAATATCTTAACAATGTATTTTTCATCTTGATTATATGTAGAAATGATATTTGCATTTTGGGTTAAATAAGTTATGTCATTTAAAATCATCTGACCTATTTCCTTTTCCTCTTTGTAATGATTAATTTCAGTGTTTGAAATATATATTGTTAAGGGGAATACTGAGAGCAAAATTCTGCATAAAAATAAATACAATGAACTGAAATAGGAGAGCAGTTATATAATCATGAAATTAAGTTGCCCAAACTGGAACTTATCTGCTGATTCACTGTTGTTTAGGCCCAGTGCACCTCCAAAATGAGAAGTCTTTGTGAAGATCAAAAGTGGGTAGAATCTTGACCGTGGGGTTTAAAGCTTTGAGACCAATTTAAGTTGTGGTGCTTTGGTACTTTTGAAAATTTTTGTCCATCTACATATTCCTTCATTCTGTAGGATATCGCTTCATACTTGGGATATACAGATGATTTTTGAAGCAAATCTATATAAGCAACTAATACACATGACTAGTATGTGAAATCATTTACATTTTGCAGATGTAACCAGAGTAACTGAACAGGAATAATACTTACTACAGAGAACAATTTAGAAATTTTAGTACAAGAGATAATCTGATTGTTAAGTGGAAGATTACAAAAGAAGCAGCAAATAATTATTTTTATAATACACATATACCACTCTTAACTATAAATACATTTAAGGTATATATTTTAAAGTATGTGTGTATATATGAAAACATATACATATATACATATGGAATGATATATAACACAATCTTCACAATATCAATAATGATTATCTCTGGGAAACAGAACTACAGGTGATCTTTATTCTTTTATTTTACTTGACTGTGTTTTATAAATTATCTACAATGAATATGTAACCTTTGTTCTGAGAAAAAAAAATCTTTAAAAAAATAATCTGAAGACCTCCTACCTATGTAATTGAAAGCTACAGTCTTCTGAGCAAAGCATAACTAGAAATGGAAGAAATTACAAAGAATAAACAATCATCACCTCTCCTCAACACATAGCATAAAAATGAAAAGGCCTTCCAACAAATTAAGTCTCAGTGAAAATCTCCAACAGCCACTTGCGGCTCAGCAAGAAAGTATACATTTTTTTTCTTTGTTGCTGGGCTTAAGATGTCTGGTCACAGGCTCACTGGAACGAGGTGATACCAGCCCGCCTCTCCCAAGCTCATCCAGTACATGGTTATCTGTGTAGTGCAGTGTAGCAGGTAAGGCTAAGCTTTGCAGGACACCCCCCACCCCCACTGACTCTGTTCCTGAGAACACATGAAAACCCCATTAACAAATTCTCAAAGTTTGCTACTGTGTGCTGATTTTGCACATTGCTTTCATTCTCTTAAAATGCAAACATGATGGATTGCTTTGGAGGAGTAAAATGCATAGAACATGATTTAAGAACATGGGTAAAGGGGTGGGATTCAGTTTAAGTGTCTGGAAAGTTTAGATTTCCATGATCAACTGCACACTAAAGAATTTTCCCAAGTGATTCTCTTGGTTATAAAGCTTTTCTCTCTCAGTTCCAAACCCACCCTCCCTTTCTCTATTCTTCTCTCTGAGGCAGAGGCTGGGAGTCAGCTAGCCACTTCTCTGTTTGGCCATCTTTGCCCTATTAGACTCTGCCAATAGGGAGCACAGGAGAGAGGCTGTGAGGATGGTGACAGGAGAAGGGACTTATCCCCATTTGTTCACTGTTTTTATCAACATCACCCCAGTAAGGTATCCTCACCCTGGCAGGGACTTTTGTTCCCTCAAAGATATCAGCACCAGCTGAACAACACCCTCCCCCATAAGCTACTAAATTTTAATCTCAACCTCTTTCTCTGTAGTCCCCAGTCCCAGGGGTAAGAGCAGCTTACTACATTTGGAACCTTGCAAGATTTCAGTGTTTCCCTTTTGCCTTTCTGGATTTCCAATATCTGGTTAACAATTTGTTATAGTAAATTCTCTGTTGAACTAGCTAATGTGGTTTTGTCTCCCGACTGAAACTGACAGATTCAGTCAGATAATTCTGTCTTGAAAAAGGTGAGGGGCACATTAATAGGACATACTAGGCTACTTTCTTTTGTTCTAACAGTTGGGCTTCTAATTGAGGAAATGCGACACATAAATGCAACCATGTGTATTTATAAAACATACCTATTACTAAGGGCAGCTATACAGATGTTTTTGTAATTGGGACCAGCTGTGGCTGGAGTAATCTAAGCAATGTAGTTAGTTCAAGAAAACTTCAAGAAGGAAATGAATTTTAGGGATGAATAACACCATCTCTCAGAGAGGAGGAAGGTCATTGTGGTATGGGCAATGTTATTTGCATAGGTTTGAATGGGAAAACAAATGAGTCACAAGTACAAGGAAACTAGGACAGTCTTCCATCATCAATCTCCTTCCCAGCACAGAGCCTGGAACATCAGAGATGTTCAATAAATATTTGCTTAATTATCAACTCAATAATTGAATTGTTTTGCTTTGCTGGTGTAGAGATATTATCTTACTCTTGGAAGTCTTACTTATGCATGGCAATTCAGAATGATAGCAAATTCACAGTAGTAGTAGCCAGGAAGAAGATACCTAGGAAGTATGGTAGGAGGATGGAAAGTTTGTAGACAACCAGGAACTATTGCTTACATGCAGAAACAACCTCTGAACTTTAGCATTGTTGACAAAAATGGTAAGGAATTGGAAAAAGGGAAGAGTAGAAGGAAGAAGCTACAGTACCTGAAGATCAATTTAATGACAAAGGAAAAGAGAAAAAGCTATCACTCCAGTGTTATGAATCTGAGAAAGAAGAGCTGCATAGGATTTGGGGAATGTCCAAATGGATATTGCCTCTGGGCAGAAAGGGAAAATGATTACTAAAAGAAAAGAGAAAATTTCAGGCCTGGAAATAAAGCTGTATAACCCATATATGCATATAAATTGTGACTGAATGGATAGTCATTAGTGTGAAAAAGAGAGGGGACTCCAAAGGCAGAAGAAACAACCCATGTACCTAGAGGATTTTTAATATAATTTACAATAACCAGTCATTCTGCTTGTAGAGTGGGAATAAACAAACAAAAATGGTTTTAAACTAGAGCTTGAGGGATTCAGATCAAATCCACTATTTGCTGACAACGAGAGAGGTTACAAAATCTCATTCTCTAGACTTTTTAAAAAATAACATTGATTCTTATTTGTTTATGGTGGTATGACTGTGGGCCTGCATAAACTTATTGGAATATAATTTATTATTTGATTTCCCTTCCATCCTAATGATTGCCTAAGACTTTTAATGGTTAGTTAATTCACTCAAGGTTACATACAGCGAGAGGCAAATCAAAAACAGTTTGCCAAGTCTGATGTGGGTTTTATTTCCAACGGTTGTGCTGTATCTCTTCCCTTCAAAGAAATAATGAACAGAAAGAGTGTAGTCTCTTGGACATCTTGTGATTCCCACCTAGAAAGAACTGTCCATAGCTCCTTACTATTCTCACTGACTTGGAGCAACAGAAAGGGTAGGCAGTTAAGGTTGAGGAGAAAGATGCCAACTAGCTTATTTTTCTCAAAATGACTAAAACTTTATACTTTCTGCCATCTTCAAAGAAATGCAAACTCTCAAAAACAAAAATAATAAGAATAACTATTTCTGAACTTTACTACTCCATTGACATTTCCATGATAAGAATTTTTCAGACATCATTTCATTTAATCTTCACAATAACCCAATGATACAGATACTATTTTTTACAGATTGTGTTGTGCCTCCCCCTCAAATATTTACATGTGGAAAGCCTAACTTCTAGTACTTAAGAATGTGACCTTATTTGAAAATAGAGATGTTGCAGCTATGATTAGTTTGGATGGGTCATGCTGGAATGTGGTGGGCCCCTAATACAATATGATTCACACCCTTATTAAAAGAACACCATATGAAGAGACAGATACACAGGCACAGAGAAAACACCATATAGATTAGGCTATACTGCCACAAGCCAAAGAACTACCAGAAGCTAAGAGAGAAGCCTAAAATAGATCTTCCTCTAGCAGCATCTGAGGGAGTGTGATCCTGCCAACACCTTCATCTTGGACATTTAGATTTCAAAACTGTGAGACAATGCATTTCTACTATTTAAGCCATTCTGTTTATGGTACTTGGTTACAGCAGCCCTAGCAAACTAATATATTATGATTATCCCTATTTTATGGATGAGAAAAATAAGTGATAGCTAGTAACATGGATCAAAACCTGAGTCTTACACCAGGACACCTGCACCCTGATGTTTATAGCAGCAATGTCCACAATAGCCAAACTGTGGAAGGAGCCTCGATGTCCATCGAAAAATGAATGGATAAAAAAGATGTGGTCTATGTATACAATGGAATATTACTCAGCCATTAGAAAGGATGAATACCCACCATTTGCTTCGACATGGATGGAACTGGAGGGCATCATGCTGAATGAAGTAAGTCAATCAGAGAAGGACAATCATCATATGGTTTCACTCATATGGGAAATATAAGAAATAGTGAAGGGAATTATAAGGGAAAGTAGGGAAGATGAGTGGGAAAAATTAGAGAGGGTGACAAAACATGAGAGACTCCTAACTCTGGGAAACGAACAAAGGGTGGTAGAAGGGGAGGTGGGCGGGAGGATGGGATAGGCACTGAGGAGGGTACTTGATGGGATGAACACTGGGTGTTATACTATATGTTGGCAAATCGAACTTCGATAAAATAAAAATAAATAAATAAATTTTTTAAAAACCCTGAGTTTTAAGAGATTGTGTGACCACTCTTGCCACTTACCATTCAATATGACAGTGGTGATAAAGGAAGATTATATTGAAGAAATGGTGATAGTAATAGCTGAGTAATTCCCTGACCGTATCTTGAATTAACAGCGATAAAATATTTTTGTAGATACATCACATAACACACACATACACATACACAGGAAGTCTAGACCTTAATTGTTGAATCCCTGATCACTGTAAAAGAACTGTGATGTTTTGAACACCAGATGTAGACTGAGGAGTTGTGAATTTCAAGTGTCAGCACCAACATTAACTTTTTGCACACTGATTTTTTGTGCACCCAGCCTCTGTTTCCTCATATGTGACAGGTGGTGAAAACTTTCTACAGTTGTGAGAATTATGTAAAATATGTAAGAATGCACTTTGAAAATCATGCAGTGGTGGTCAAACATAACTAGAATTTGACTAAGTTGCATCTACCCTTAAAGAACATAACAAAGTGAAAATGATAGCAATATACTGATAGGAAAAAGTACGAATTATTTTCAATGATGTGAAAATTATCCATATATTATTCTTACTTCACATAGCATGTGAGTCTTGCCATTTCTAGTGGGGTATAGTTACTACAATTACAAAGTCATGGTAGCTCCACCACCATCTTCTACATATGCACTTGGCCTTGAGTGTCCTAGCTTGTAGTTCTATTGGGAAACGGATACTACTCTCTTAGCTTTGCAGTTAAGAAATCAAAGGCTGTGTTTGAGATTCTTTGGAAAGCTAGGTTTTCATACTCCTTTTTACTACTTTCCAATGACCAGCCAGCCTAGAACTGAATTGGACCTCCCACTGACTCATACACATCTGGTGTTTTCTAATGAAGAGAGAAAGGCAAGGAAAATAGGCCTTTTGTTAAAGGCAGAGGAAGTTTTCTGTTTTCATTCAAGAGCCAATGAGCAGCAGCCAAACAGGAGAGAGAACAATGAACTACTACTGGGCTTATCTTCCAAATGCACCTGTTTGTGACAATCCAGTGTATGCCAAGGTTGTGGTTGACTAGAAACAGAGTCCCCTTTGAGAAGCACCTTGAAATCTTACAGAGGTAGAGAAAAGGGAGAATCCAGTCTGGCTTACAATGCACAACTTAGAAAAGTGCATTGGTACTATTTTATTGGACACATTAAAGGATTAAGATTAGGAATACTTGCAACCTTATTCAAAGGAGTATATCTTGAACAAAAAAATACCTTTTCTCATATTGCTATGATTTGAATCCCTTAGTTCCATCCTCCCCCTAAACCCCAGGGCAACAGGATCATTAGGAAAGATGTCAATTTACTGACCACCCCCTAATTCAGAGATGCTTGTTCCCTAAATTCTCTTCTAGTCTGCTCATGAGCTCTTGATGTCTGCTATGGACCAAATGTTTGTATCTGCTCAAAACTCAGATGTTGAAACCCTAATCCCCAATGTGATGATACTTGGATGTGGGACCTTTGGGAGGTATTTAGGTTATGAGGTTAGAGCCCTCACGAATAGGATTAGTATTCTTATGAGGCTCTGCACTTAGTGGGGAGTCTGCCTCCCTCTGCCCCTTCCTCCATTTGTGTGTACATTCTCTCCCTCTCTCAAATAAATGATTTTTTAAAAAATGCAGGATGATAGACATGTGTCTAATCCAGGGAAGCAAAAGGAAGGAAAATAGACCACTGCACACTGACTTAAAATCCCCACTCCTAAAGCAGAGTTTAAAATAGTCCTCCTATATAGCTAGCTAATGCTGCAAAATATACCACCCTGAAATTGACTGTCTTGAAATAATATTCACTTACTATTACAGCTCACATGGTAATGGGTAGGTCAGGGTTTATCTGACCTGGGTTGGACTTGTTCATGCCTTCACATCTGCAAGTTGGCTGGCTTATTCAATTGTCTGCAGGTCATTTGGGAGCTCTGGACTAGAGTGCACTAGGCTAAGCATCTTAGGTGGCAGGTCTGCTCCACATGTCTCTCCTCTGCCTCCTGAGTCTATGAGATGGCCTAAGTGTGTCTTTCTCACAGTGAAGACAGAGGTGCAAGAGAGCTACTAGAAACAAACAAAGCTTCGAAGCCTGGGTTCAAAACTAGGGCATCATCAATTCTACTTCATTCTACGAGCCAAAGCAAGTCACATAAGTGAACTCAAATTCAAAGGGTGGGGAAATAAATTCTGACTCTAATGATAGGAATAGCAAAGGTGCATGGCAAAGGACATGAATACAGAAAAGGGTGAAGAATAGGGCTATTAATGTAATCTAGCATATCCCCAACTCCAATTGAAGCTACTCTAACAAAGATTAAACTCAAAGGAAACACTGATGGTTATATTTCTTTTTGCCTCAATTTTATTGAGACATAATTGACATATTGCACTGTTTAAGATTAAGATGTATGGCATAATGGTTAGCATATACTTTGAATGATTACCACAATAAGTTGAGTTAGTATCCATCATCTCCTATAGATACAAAAAAATGTTTTCCTTGTGATGAGAACTCTTAGGATCTACTCTCTTAACAATTTTCAAATACATATACCATACAGCAGTGTTAACGCTTATAGCCATTATGTTGTATGCCTTAGAACCTATTTATCTTATAACTAAAGGTTTGTACCTTTTGATCATCTTCCACCAATTCCCCCTTCTCCCTCCTCCAACCTCTGCTAACCATATATCTGATCACTTTTTCTATGAGTTTGGTGGAAGGTTTTTTGTTTTGTTTTTAGATTATACACATAAGTGAGATTATATAGTATTTGTCTGTCTCTGACTTATTTCACTTACAATAATGCCCTCAGGGTATATCCATGTTGTCATAAATGGGAGAATATTTTTCTTTTTACGGCTGAATATTATGTCATTTTCATATCCCATCCCACAACTTCTTTATACATTCATATGTCAATGGATACCTAGGTTTTTCCATGTTGGCTATTGCAAATAACACTGCTATGAAATTGGGGTGCAGATTATCTCTTTGACATGGTGTTGTGGTTTCCTTAAGACATATTCCCAGAAGTGGAATTGCTAAATCATATATTAATTCTAAGTTTTTGAGGAACATCCATTCATTTTTCCATAGTGGCTGTACCAATTCACAATCCTATCAACAGTGCACAAAAAATCTCTTTTCTCCACAAACTTGCTAGTATTTGTTATCTCTTATCTTTTTTATGATTGCTGTCCTAATAGGCATGGGATGATATCTCATTGTGGCTTTTTTTAAAAATATTTTTTATTAAAGTTCTATTTGCCAACATATAGTATAACACCCAGTGCTCATCCTGTCAAGTACTCCCCTCAGTGCCCCAGTCACCCCATCCCTCCACCCGCCTCACCTTCCACTACCCCTTGTT
The DNA here is from genome assembly GCF_003254725.2 of Canis lupus dingo. Taxonomy (NCBI): domain Eukaryota; kingdom Metazoa; phylum Chordata; class Mammalia; order Carnivora; family Canidae; genus Canis; species Canis lupus. The sequence continues at coordinate 16,522,543 of NC_064281.1, read as the reverse complement.
CATTTCCCAGAGTTAGAAGACTCTCATGTTCTGTCACCCTCTCTGATTTTATCCACTCATTTTCCCTCCTTTCCCCTATAATCCCTTTCACTATTTCTTATATTCCCCGTATGAGTGAAACCATATAATGATTGTCCTGCTCCAATTGACTTACTTCACTCAGCATAATACCCTCCAGTTCCATCCACATCAAAGCAAATGGTGGATATTCATCCTTTCTAATGGCTGAGTAATATTGCATTATATACATTAGACCACATCTTCTTTATCCATTCATCTGTCAATGGACACTGAGGCCCCATCCACAGTTTGGCTATTCTGGATATTGCTGCTATGAACATTGGGGTGCAAGTGTCCCAGATATTCACTGCATCTGTATCTTTGGGGTAAATCCCCAGCAGTGCAATTGCTGGGTCGTAGGGCAGGTCTATTTTTAACTCTTTGAGGAACCTCCACGCAGTTTTCCAGAGTGGCTGCACCAGTTCACATTCTCACCAACAGTGCAAGAGGGTTCCCCTTTCTCCACATCCTCTCCAACATTTGTTGTGTCCCGTCTTGTTAATTTTCCCCATTCTCACTGGTGTGAGGTGGTATCTCATTGAGGTTTTGATTTGTATTTCCCTGATGGCCAGTGAGGCGGAGCATTTTCTCATGTGCTTGTTGGCCATGTCTGTCTTCTTTGGTGAAATTTCTGTTCCTGTCTTTTGCCCATTTCATGATTGGATTGTTTGTTTCTTTGCTGTTGAGTTGAATAAGTTCTTTATAGATCTTGGATACCAGCCCTTTATCTGATGTGTCATTTGCAAATATCTTCTCCCATTCTGTAGGTTGTCTTTTAGTTTTGTGGACTATTTCTTTTGCTGTGCAGAAGCTTTTTATCTTGATTAAGTCCCAGTAATTCATTTTTGCTTTTGTTTCCCTTGCCTTCATAGATGTGTCTAGCAAGAAGTTACTGCGGCCAAGTTCAAAAAGGGTGTTGCCTGTGTTCTCCTCTAGGATTTTAATGGATTCTTGTCTCACATTTAGATGTTTCATCCATTTTGAGTTTATCTTTGTGTATGCTGTAAGAGAATGATCTAGTTTCATTCTTCTGCACATGGCTGTCCAATTTCCCCAGCACCATTTTTCCAGTGGATAGTCTTTCCTGCTTTGTCGAATATTAGTTGACCATAGAGTTGAAGGGCCATTTCTGGATTCTCTACTCTGTTCCATTGATCTTATGTCTGTTTTTGGGCCAGTACCATACTGTCTTGATGATCACAGTTTTGTAGTACAACTTGAAATTCAGCATTGTGATGCCCCCAGCTCTGGTTTTCTTTTTCATTATTCCCCTGGCTATTTGGGGTCTTTTCTGATTCCACACAAATCTTATTTGTTCCAACTCTCTGAAGAAAGTCCATGGTATTTTGATAGGGATTGCATTAAATGTGTAAATTTCCCTGGGTAATATTGACATTTTCACAAAATTAATTCTTCCAATCCATGAGCAGGGAATATTTTTCCATTTCTTTGTGTCTTCCTCAATTTCTTTCAGAAGTGTTCTGTAGTTTTTAGGGTATAGATCCTTTACCTCTTTGGTTAGGTTTATTCCTAGATATCATGTGCTTTTGGGTACAATTGTTTTTGTTTTTTTTAATTTTTTATAAGATTTTATTGATTTATTCATGAGAGACACAGAGAGAGGAAGAGAGATGCAGAGACACTGGCAGAAGGAGAAGCAGGCTCCATGCAGGGAGCCTGACGTGGGACTCAATCCCAGGTCTCCAGGACCAGGCTCTGGGCTGAAGGCAGCGCTAAACCGCTGAGCCACTCGGGCTGCCAAGCTTTTGGGTACAATTGTAAATGAGATTGATTCCTTAATTTCTCTTTCTTCAGTCTCATTGTTAGTGTATAGAAATGCCACTGATTTCTGGGCATTGATTTTATATCCTGCCACACTGCCGAATTGCTGTATGAGCTATAGCAATCTTGGGGTGGAGTCTTTTGGGCTTTCTATGTAGAGTATCATGTCATCTGCAAAGAGGGAGAGTTTGACTTCTTCTTTGCCAATTTGAATGCCTTTTATTTCTTTTTGTTGTCTTATTGCTGAGGCTAGGACTTCCAGTACTGTATTGAATAGCAGTGGTGAGACTAGACATCCCTGTCGTGATCCGGATCTTAGGGGAAAGGCTCTTAGTTTTTCCCCATTGAGAATGATATTTGCTGTGGGCTTTTCATAGATGGCTTTGATTTGTATTTCCCTTACACTTGGTCATGCTGAACATTTTCTTTATGCACATGTTGGCCATTTGTATACCTTCTTTGGGAAAAATGTCTGTTCAGGTCCTTTAACTTTTTTATTTTTTTCCTTTTATCTTTTTTTTTTGTATATTTTTTTATTGAAGTTGGATTTGCGAACATATAGTATAACACCCAGTGCTCATCCCATCCAGTGCCCCCCCCTCAGTGCTTGTCACCCAGTCACCTCATCCCTCCACCCACCTCTCCTTCCACTACCCCTTGTTCATTTCCCAGAGTTAGGAGTCTCTCCTGTTCTGTCACCCTCTCTGATTTTTCCCACTCGTTTTCTCTCCTTTCCTCCTTTCCCCTATAATCCCTTTCACTATTTTTTATATTCTCCATATGACTATTTTTTAATTGGATTATTTGTTTGGCCTTTTTTTTTGCTAGAGAGTTGTATGAATTCTTTATATAGCTTAAATATTAACCGCTTATCAGATACATGGTTTAAGGATATCCTTCCCATTCTATAGGTTTTCTTTTCATTTTGTTGATTATTTTTTTTTTGATGTGCAGAGGCTTTTCAGTTTGATGTAGCCCTACTTGTTTATTTTTTTATTCTGTTGCTTATGCTTTAGGTGTCATATCAAAAAAATCATTGCTAAGACCCACATCAAAGAGCTTTTTGTGTGTATGTTTTCTTCTAGGAGTTTTATGGCTACTGGTCTTACATTAAAGTCTTTAATTCATTTCAAGTTAATTTTGTCAGTGGTGTAAGATAAAGTTCTAGTTTCATTCTTTTACATGTGAATATCAAATTTTTCCAGCACCATTTATTGAAGAGATTGTCTTTTTGCCATTAAGTATTCTTGGCTCCCTTCCCAAATATTATTGACCAAAAATGCATGAGTTATTTTGGGGCTCTTGATTCTGTTCCATTAATCTATGTTTCTGTTTTTATGCCAGTACCACACTGTTTTGATTACTATAGCTTTATAATATAGCTTGAAATCAGGAAGTGTGATACCACTTGCTCTATTCTTCTTTCTCAGAATTGCTTTGGCTATTAGGGATCTTTTGTGGTTCCATATAAATTTTAGGATTGTTTTACCACTTCTGTAAGAAATGCCATTAGAATCTTGACAGTGAGTGCATTGAATCTATAGATGGCTTTGGATAGTCTGGGCATTTTAACAATATTAGTTCTTCCAATCCATGAACATGGGGTACTTTTCCATGTATTTTTGTCTTTTTCTATTTTTTTCATCAATGTCTCATAGTTTTCAGTGTAGAGATCTTTCACCTCCTTGGTTAAATTTATTCCTAAATATTTTACTTAAATTTTTTCATGCTGTTGTACATGGGATCATTTTCTTTATTTCTCTTTCAGATAATTTGTTGTTAGTGTATAGGAACACTGATAATTTTTGTATGTTAATTCTGTATCCTGCAACTTCATTGAATTCACTGATAAGATCTAACAGATTTTTGGTAGGATCTCTAGGATTTTCTGTATATAAAATCATGTCATCTGCAAATGAAGACAATTTTACTTCTTTCTTTCCAATTCTCATATCTTTTATTTCTTTTCTTGTCTGATTTTTCTGGCTAGAACTTTAGTACTTCGTTGGATAGAAGTGGTCACAGTAGGAACCCTTGTCTTGTTCCTAATTGTAAGGGGAAAGCTTTCAACCATATACCATCGAGTACAATAAGCTTTTTGTATATGGAACTATTTTATGTTGAGGTACATTCCTTCTATATCTAATTTGTTAAGAGTTTTTATCATGAATTGTTGTTGAATTTTGTCAAATGCTTTTTCTTCATCTATTGAGATGATCATGTAATCTTTTTCTTTCATTTCATTAATGTGATGTATCACATTTATTGTTTTGCAGATGTTGAAACAATCTTGTATCTCAGTGATAAATTCCACTCCATCATGGTAAATGATCCTTTTAATATGCTGCTGAATTTGGTTTACTAGTATTTTATTGAAAAATTATGTATCTTTATCCATTAGGGATATTCACCTGTAGTTTTCTTTTCTTCTAGTGTCATTTTATGACTGCTATTAGGGTGATGCTGGCCTCAAAATGAGTTTGAGAGTGTTCCCTCTTCTTTGATTTTTTGGAAGACTTCAGACAGGATTAGTGTCAATTCTTTAAATATTTGATAGAATTCATCAGTAAAGCCATCTGGTCCTGGGCTTTTCTTTGTTGGGAAATTTTTGATTACTGATTCAATATCTATAATAATAATTTATCTGTTCAGATTTTCTATTTCTTTATGACTCAGTCTTGGTAGGTTGTATGTTTTTAGGAATTTTCCCATTTCTTCTACATTGTCCAGTTTGATGGCATATAGTTTTTCAGAGTAGCTTTTTATGATTCTTTGTATTACAGGGGTTTCAGCTGTAATGTCTTCTCTTCTATTTATAATTTTGTTGACTTGGGTCCTGTCTCTTTTTGCCTTGGTAGCCTCACGTAAAAGTTTGTCAATTTTGTTTATCTTTTCAAAGAACCAACTCTTAGTTTTTAAAATCATTTCTATTATCTTCTGTCCTGTATTTTCTTTATCTTTGCTCATAAGTTTATAATTTTCTTCCTTCTGCTAACTTTAGGCTCATTTTGTTCTTCTTTTTCTAGTTCCTTCAGGCATAGAGCTAGGTTGTCTATTTGAGATCTCTCAGTATTTTTTGTTTTTGTTTTGGGAGAGGTTTTTTGTTTTGGGGAGTTTTTTTGTTTGTTTTTATTTTTTTTAGTAATCTCTACACCCAGCATGGGGCTTGAACTCACAACCTGGAGATCAAGAGTTGCACGCTCTTCCAATTGAGCTAGCCAGGTACCCCTCTCTTGTTTTTTAATGTTAGGTGTTTATTGCCATGAACTTCCCTCTCAGAATTACTTTTGTTGCATCCCATAAGTTTGGGTATGTCATGTTTTTATTTTCATTTGTTTCAAGAGACTTTTATTTTCCCTTTAATTTCTTCTTTAATCCACTGGTTGTTCAAGAGAGTGTTGTTTTATTTTCATGAATTAATGAATTTTCCAATATTCCTCCTGTTACTGGTTTCTACTTTCATTCCATTGTGGTCAGAAGAGACACTTGGTAGGATTTCAACCTTCTTGAATCGCTAAAATTTGTTTTGTGGCCTAACATGTGGTTTATCCTAGGAAATGTTTCATGTGCACTTGAAAAGAATGTGTATTATGCTGCTGTTGGATAGGATGCTCTCTATATGTCTGTTAGGTCCATTTGGCTTACAGTGTTCAAATCCACTGTTTCCTTATTGATTCTCTGTCTGGATGATTTATCCATTGTTGAGAGAAGGATATTAAATTCCCCAAATATTATTGTATTGCTGTTTATTTCTCTTTTTAGCTGTTACTCTTTGGCTTTATATATTTAGGTGCTCTGATTTAGGGTGCATATTTACAATTGTTATTATCTTCTTGATGGATTGACCCCTTTATCATCATATAATGACCTTCTTGGTGTTTTTTAAACATATTTAGTTTAAAACTTGTTTTGTCTGATAAAAGTATAGCTACCCCTGGGCTTTTTTGGTTACCATTGGCTTTAAATATATTTTTGATGCTTATGTTTATGATGAGAATGAGTAAATTGAATTCTAATCACTCCTAATAAGCAGTCTCCATAGTAGACATGTAAACAGGAAAACAACACTGGCTGGTGGAGTCCAAGCTGCCTATATACTGGCAAGTATTAGTCATCTCTTCTAACATAAGTTATTGTACAAATGATGTTGGTGGTTCCTTTCAAATTAGAAAAGAACATTTGAAATATAAGCTTAATTTTAAGCCACTCATGACTTAAGGGAAAGACTGTTCTCCATGGTACCAGTTTCCATAAGCAATTGTCATTACTGGGGAGTGGGAGAGGGACAGCATGATAATTAATTTTATGTGTCAACTAGGTTGTACCACAGATTGCCCAGACATTTCATCAAACATTATTCTATATGTCTATGAGGGTGTTTCTAGATGAGATTAATATTTAAATCTGTAGACTGAGTAAAGCTGATTGCTTTCCCTAATGCATGCAGATCTCATCCAATTGAATGGATTACTGAATAGAACAAGAAAGACAGAATAAGAAAGAACTCCGCATGCCAGCCCACTGAGCTGGGACATCAATCTTTTCTTGCCTTTGATCTCGAACAACAAAAATGGTTTTTCTTGGGTCTTGAGCCTACCAACTTTCAGACTGGAACTTATACCCTCAGCTCTCCTGGGTCTCCAGCTTGCCAACTGCAGATCTTAGAATTTCTCAGCCTCTATAATTACATGAGCCAATTCCTTATTTTATGTATATCCTATTGGTTCTAAAAAATCCTAACTAATATAGGCAGCAAGGGGTAAGGTTCATTTGGAGCTGTAGCAGCCTTTGAAAGTCACTTGGGAAATCTAAACCATGCCCTTGAAAAGTAAAGCTCCAGTTTGTTTTCCCCACTTGTCTAGCTTCAAAACACCAGCGGCTATTAACATTGATCTGTCCAGACTGCGTTTATAAAGATCTGTAAACTGATCAGAGGGGAAATTAAATTAGACTGTAATTCTGCAGCACTCTGAAGAACATTAGCTTGCAAGAACACCCAGGAGGGCCAATTATAACCATCATGGCCTATCTGCCCATAGAATACAAACATATTCTCTCTCCTTCCATGAAACCTGAAGTGCTACTTGGGTAGTGCTTGTCTCATTTGGAGGGTTAGTGCTGCTTGTGTCCAGAGGTACTGATCACACATCCAGATTAGGAAATGCCTAAAGTAATCCTATTAGCAGAACTGGACCAGGAAATAAGAGCCAGCTCAGTGATGCAGCTAAGGTTAATGTCAAAAAAACTAGAAATATGAACTCCAGTGGGGAAAAAGAACTGATCTCTGCCAATAGCCATTGGGAGACAAAATCAGCTGGGCCAATAACTCAAAAAAGAAAACCCCCTCCTCACCTAGCTGAAGTTCACAATTAATTTCTAAAACCCCAGATAAAAAAGGAAAGGGCAATAACCTATCCTGTGTCTACCTTATGCCAAATGCTTGCACACATGGCTTTATTTCATCTTGGCAACATCTTTCCCAATTTGGCAAGTAAGTAAACTTACACTCAGAGAGATTAGAATAATTGCCCAAGGTCACATCAATAGAAAGTGAGAGTTCTTGGATTCTGGTTCAGGTCTGCCAGAATCTAAAGCCTCTGTTCTTTCCACTGCATCACACAATGTATATGTCTAAGGAAATAAATGAGGAAAAGAGAAAGCAGAAAAGGCATAGACCAAGCAAGGAGGTTAGACCACTTGCATTGCATCAAGGTAAAACATTAATTAAAAGTAAGAGTGGTTGCTATCAAAAGCTGCAGCAAAGTGTATAAGAGAAAAAAGAGGCCTGCAGGTGATGAAAAAAAGAAGCCCAGCAAGCAATGCGAAGTGCCACATAAGAGCCACATCCCAGAATGGTGTCCATTGGGAAGTATGACATCAGAGATAAGCAGATGATCAGGCCGATGAAGAAACACATTGATTTTGGAGGAATTAACCAAGAGTACTGGTTCTGTGCCTACTTCATAACCCTGGCAGAGAGAGCTGGGAAATATAAAGAGCTTGGAGTTGACAAAGATGGCCCTGATGATTTTTTGTGCTTGCCTCCAGTAAGCCTTAATTATTACACCAGTGTCTCAAGAGCAGGTTGGCCACTGATATGCTCATTGTGTACATCTAGAACTCTGAGTTCCCAAGAGTCATCTCATCTTTCCAGAACGTGGTCAAATCTCTCATGCTTTAGTAAGATGGACTCTGTTGTTTATCAAAATGTCAACCATTCTCTGTCATTCAGGCCTTTAGGCATGTTGCTCCCTTTACCACAAATTCTATTCTCTTTTCCTCACACTTAACTACAGCTCCATACCAAGCATTCACCACCAGTGAATTAACAATTAATTGAAAAGCCATTAAATATCCTTCTAATCCACTAAAATTCAGTAAATTCAAGAACTCCTGTGCCAGTCTTTGTTAGGAAAACAGAGTCACCATATTTATTACAAAATTATGGAATTGGACATGGAAATCAAGATTTATACAAATGTGAGATTTGTTGAGGGAGTGAAAATCTGGAAGAGGTTGTAGACAGGGGACAGAAGGTTTAAGGACTTTGCTTAAAGCATTGAAGTAGGTGAAGGGGGATGAGAAACAAGAAGGGAGGACATCCAAGAAGTCATCATTCTGGTCACCAAAGTGGGAGCTCATGGAAAGATCTGTGAAGCTACCAAGTCCATAAAATCCACTGCATATCACAAAACTGCTGTATCTGTGATCCACAACAGCCAAATAATTATAGCTTCTTTCATTTCCACCTTCCAAATGTCACAGGAGTACCTCTCCTTTAACAAATTCTAACTTAGAATCATACAAGAATCATTCTTGTATGATTGTATGTATCAGTTTCTATGAACTGGAAAATATAGTTCCCCACCTTAGATAGGAATGGTGGTGGAGCCAATGACACAGACAATACAGGATAACTCCTTAACCAAATAATTAAATTCATCTTCCCATAGCCATGAATCATGCTTTGTCCTCTTTATCTCTCCCCACAGGAGGTGGCTTCTGTTCTCATTTTTGCCTCTGGGCAAAAATATGAATGCCTGTCCTCTCCATGTACAATGAATGTGGCTCAAGCCACTGTGATTACTGTTTATGGAAAAGAGACAAAATCCAGTGAGTGGGCTTAGAATTGGGGAAATCTGAAGAAACTTGAAATATGTGGCATATTGTCAGTTTTCTTTCCTTTAGTCTTAATTATCCAGATTAATGAACATCTGTTAACCCAGGCACAGACTCCAAAGTTATAGCCACGATGGAGAGTTTATTCTGGTATTACAGTTGGAAAGTGAAATAACTTTTAGAAAATAGGAGCTTTCATCCACATAAACCTTGACCTACTTTTTTAAAAAGATTTTATTTATTTATTTGAGAGAGACAGTGAGAGCACAAGTGAAGTGAGGAGCCAAGGGAGAGGCAGACTCCATGCTGAGCAGGGAGCCCAATGAGGGGCTTGACCCCAGGACACCAGGATTATGACCTAAGCCAAAGGCAGACACTTAATTTACTGAGCCACCCAGGCACCCCAGGCTTCACCTACTTTAAAGGCAAGTTCCAGAGTACAGGTCTTTCATCTCTTTGTTTAAGTGTGTTCCTAGATATTTTGTTGTTTTGGGTGCGATTATAAATGGGATTGCTTTCTTCATTTCTCTTTTTGCTGTGTCACATTAGGGTATAGTAATGCAATGGATTGTTGTATATTGTTCTTGGATCCTATGATGTTACTGAATTCATTTATCAGTTCTAGTGATTTTTTTGGGGGGGAGTCTTTAGGATTTTCTATAAATAATATCATGTTATCTGCATTTAGTGAAAGTTTTGCTTCTTCCTTACCAATTTGGATGCCTTTTATTCCTTTTTGTTGTCCAATTGCTGTGTCCAACTAGGACTTTCAGTACTATGTTGAATAAAAGTGGTGAGAGTGGACATCGTTGTCTTGTTCCTTACCTTCAGGGAAAAGCTCTCACTTTTTCAACAATGAATATGATATAAGGTGTGGGTTTTCCATAAAGCCTTTATTATATTGAGATATCTTCCCTCTAGACCTACTTTGATGAAGGTTTTTATAATGAATCGATGTTGTACTTTGTCAAATGCTTTTCCTATATCTATTGAAATGATCATATGGTTTTTATCATTTCTCTTATTGATGTAATGTATCACATTGCTTGATTTGCAAATATCGAACAACCCTTGTATCCCAGGAATAAATCCCACTTGGTCTTGGTGAATGATTTTTTAAAATATATTGTTAGATTCTATTTTCTAGTGCTTTGTTGAGGATTTTTGCACCTGTGTTAATCAGAGATATTGGACTGTAGTTCTCTGTTTCTGTGGTATTTTATCTGGTTTTGGTCTCAGGGTAATGCCTCATAAAATGAATTTGGAAATTTTCCTTTATCTTTTATTTTTTGGAATAGTTTTCTAGGGATAGCTATCAACTCTTCTTTAAATGTTTGGTAGAATTTGCCTGTGAAACCATCTTGTCCTGGACTCTTGTTTGTTAGGAGATGATGATGATGATGATGATGATGATGATGATGATGATGGTGATGATGATTGATTCCATTTCATTGCTTGTAACCAGTCTTTTCAAATTTTTTATTTCTTTTTGCTTCGGTTTTGGGAGTTTATATGTTTCTAGGAATTATCCATTTCTTCTAAGTTGTCCAGTTTGTTGGCAGTTTTTCATATTATTCTTTTATAATTGTATTTCTGTGATGTTGGTTTTTTTTCTCCTCTTTCATTTGTGAATTTGTTTATCTGGGTCCTCTTTATTTATTTTTTCTTTTTGATGAACCTAGCTAAAGGTTTATTAATTTTCTTTATCTTTTCAAAGAAAAAGATCCTGGGTTCATTGATCTGTTCTATTGTTTCTTTGGTTCTATATCATTCATTCCTGTTCTATCTTTATTATCTCCTTCCTTTTGCTGCTTTGGGATTTTGTTTTTGCTCGTTTTTCTAGCTCCTTTAGGTGAATAGTTAAATTTTTTTTTGATATTTTCTTGCTTCTTGAGATAGGTCTGTATTCCTATAAACTTCCCTCTAAGAAGAGCTTTTGCTGCATCCCAAGCTTTCTAGACCTTGCATTTTCATTTTCATCTGTTGCCATGTAGTTTTTGATTTCTTCTTTGATTTCTTGATTGGTCCATTCACTGTTAGTAGCATGTTGTTTAACCTCCATGTTTTTGTACTCTTTCCAGATTTTTTCTTGTGGTTTATTTCTAGTTTCATAATATTGTGGTCAGAAAAGATGCATGACATGACTTCAGTCTTTCTGAATTTGTTGAGACTTGTTTTTTGGCCTAATATGTGATTTCTTCTGGAGAATGTTCCGTATGCCCTTAAAGAGGATGTGTATTCTGCTCATTTAGAATGGAATGTTCTGAATATATCTGTTAGTGCCATCTGGTCCAGTATTTCATTCATTCAGTGTTTCTTTGTTGATTTTCTGTTGGATGATCTATCCATCAATGTAAGTGAAGGGTTAAAGCCCCCCACTATTATTGTATTACAATTGATTATTTCCTTGAAGTTTGTTATTAACTGGGGTTTTTTTTGAGATTTTATTTATTGATTCATGAGAGACACACAGAGAGAGAGGCCGAGACATAGGCAGAGCAAGAAACAGGCTCCCCACAAGGAGCCCGATGTGGAACTCTATCCCAGATGCCAGGATCATGCCCTGAGCCAAAGACAGATGCTCAACTACTGAGCCACCCAGGAATCCCTATTATTAACTGTTTTATGTATTTGGGTGCTTCTGTGTTGGGTGCATAAATATTGACAATTGTTATATCTTCTTGTTGGATTGTTCCCTTTATGATTATTTAGTGTCCTTCTTTGTCTCTTGTTACAGGCTTTGTTTTAAAGGCTATTTTGCCTGATATAAGTATTGCTACCCTGGCTTTCTTTTCACTTCCATTTGCATGATAAATGCTACTCCATCCCTTCACTTTCAATTTGTATGTGTCCTTAGGTCTGAAATGAGTCTCTTATAGTCAGCATATACATGGGTTTTGCTTTTTTACCCATTCATCACCCTATGTCTTATGATTGGAACATCTAGTCCATTTTTATTCAAAGTAATTATTGATAGGTATGTACTTATTTCCATTTTGTTACTTCTTTTGTGGTTGTTTTTCTGGTTCTTCTCTGTTAAGTTGTTCTCTTGCTCTCTTCTCTCAGTTATTGACTTCCTTTAGTGATATACTTGGATTCATTTCTATTTATTTATTTATTTTTTTGCTCTCTATTACCAATTTTTGATTTGTGGCTACGACTCAGTTTGTATATAACATCATCTGCAGAATGCTTTCTGCAGATCAAGTTGATTGTCACTTAAGTTTTAACCTATTCTTTACTCCTTTCTCCCTACATTTTAGGTATATGGTGTCATACTTTACATCTTTTTATTTTGTGAGTACCCTGACTGACTTTTACAAATATACTTATTTTTATTGCTTTTGTGTGTTCTATTTTTGTTACTTCTTCTTATGGTCTTTCCTTTCCATTCAAGGGTCTCCTTTAACATTTTTTTGTAAGGCTAACTTAATGGTTTTGAATTCCTTTCACTTTTGTTTTTCTGGGAAACTCTTCATCTCTTCTACTCTGAATGATAAACAAGCTGGATAAAGTATTCTTGGCTGCAGGTTTTTTCTTTTCAGTAGTTTGAGTATATCATGCCACTTTCTTCTAGCCTGCAAAGTTTCTTTGTTTTTTTTTAATTTATTTTTTATTGGTGTTCAATTTACTAACATACAGAATAACCCCCAGTGCCCGTCACCCATTCACTCCCACCCCCCGCCCTCCTCCCCTTCTACCACCCCTAGTTCATTTCCCAGAGTTAGCAGTCTTTACGTTCTGTCTCCTTTTCTGATATTTCCCACACATTTCTTCTCCCTTCCCTTATATTCCCTTTCACTATTATTTATATTCCCCAAATGAATGAGAACATATAATGTTTGTCCTTCTCTGATTGACTTACTTCACTCAGCATAATACCCTCCAGTTCCATCCACGTTGAAGCAAATGGTGGGTATTTGTCATTTCTAATAGCTGATGAAAATTCAGTTAATAGTCTTTTGGGATTTCCTTCATACATAACTGTTTTCTTTTGTTGCTCTTAAAATTGTATCTTCATTACTACTTCTGCCATTTTAATTACTATATGTCTTGGTGTGAACTTCCTTGAGTTGATTTTGTTGGGGGAAACTTTATGCCTTCTGTATCTGGATTTCTGTTTCCTTCTCAGGTTCAGGAGATTTTCAACTATTATTTCTTCAAATAAATTTTCTGTCCTCTATGTCTCTCTTCTCCTTATGGATCCCTATAGTGTGAATGTTATTACACTTGATGGTATAGCTGAGTTATCTAAGTATATTACCTTTTTTGCTCACCTGTTCAGCTTGATTGCTTTCCTTTACTCTGTCTTTCAGGTCATTGATGTATTCTGCTGCTTCCTCTAGTATACTATTCATTCTCTCTTGTATTTTATATTTCATTTATTGAGTTCTTCATCTCTGAATGTTTATCTTGTAGGTTTTCTATCTCTTTGTTGAGGGCAAAGTGAGTTCTGCCACTCTTTTCTCAAGTCCAGTGAGTACTTTTATCCCCATTACTTTAAATTTTCTATCAGGTATATTATTTATCTCAATCTTGTTTAGCTCCCTTTCCATGATTTTGTCTGATTCTTTCATCTGGGACATATTCCTCTGTGTCTTCACTTTGATAACTCTCCGTGACTGTTTTATGTTAGGAAAGTCAGCTACATCTCCTGCTGTAGAAAGTAGTGTCTTTATGAAGAAGAGGTCCCGTAGTTCCCTTTAGTACAATGTTCCCTGGTCAACAGAGCCTTGCTCTTCAGAGGTGTCTCTTTTGTGTATTGCATGCACTCTACTATTGTGACTTAGCCACATTTGCCTGCAGTCCTGTTATCTGCAATATCTCTCTTTGCCTGTTGCCAAGGGGATGCCTTGGGGCTTGAGTTGAATCAAACCAGGCATTTGCCAGAGATGCAGTAGCACCAAACTTCAGGGTGCTTTCTCTGTTTTGTACACTGAGAAGCTTTTGTTGGTAAGTAGGACTATAGTCAGACCAGCTATCTTCCCCCAGCCCACTGCTTGGGCTGCAGTCTGACTGGTGTGTGTGATTATCTTTTCCTCTGTCTGGCCAGCAGTCATTTTGGAATGGTGCTGGCTCCTCTGGGGGCTGTTTGCACAATTCTACATTTGTGGCACTGCTTTGGATGGGCTCTGGCCAAGAGCCTATTGGAGAGGAAGATCTGCAAAGGGATATGGTGGTAGGATACAGAGTTATCAAGGTTCACACAGTCTGCTATGGGAGGAGACCTGGAGTGGAGGCCTAGCTGCAGGGGGCATATCCTCAGGAGAATGTGTGGGTGGGGACACCTTTAGCAAGTTAGGCAGTGAGTGTTATTGCCACAGTAGTTCCTCCAGGTGGCCATGTGTTTAGGCTGGGGAGTGGAAGAGAGAAATGGCTCCAACTAGCTCCTTTGTTTATCCAGAAGTTTCCCAATAGTCTCTGCCCCTCCAGCACACACTCTTAAGTTAGTAAGCAAATATCCCTCTTGTATATCCCAGGCTTTTTTCAAACTTCTGCTTCTATGCTGTATCACTATGGCTCAGAGCCTAGGAATTCTAAGTCTAGAGTTACCATAAGCCAAAGCCAAATTTCAGAGTATAAGGGCTAAATTTTAAGGAGCATGCAAAAGCGTGTGCAAAGTGCTATGTGAAACATTTTATTCCCGCAACATACCCAGAAGGTAGATATTACTAATTCATTTTGAAAATACTATTTAGAGATAATAAGTTTCTTCTTCATAGGGTTTTGTGAGGATTAAGTTAGCTAATATATGAAAGTACTTAGAAGGCTTAGAAGGGTAAACAGCATATTATGTGTTAGTTATAATTATTATGGACCATTATCCTGAAGATCAGAGGAAAAGGAATGTTTTTCAAAGAGGATGGCAAAGCTATGGTATAAATGAGAAAAGAAACCAAGAATAAACCAGAAACTTTGAGGAAATATTAGAAAATTGAAATGAGTTAGAACCAGGTCATTGAGAAAGACTGAGCAGGGGGAGCTATAACTCAAAACATCAGCAGGAGGAGCAACCCTTTGCAAGAGTGATTCAAAGGAACTCAAATCTAGAGGGGGCCTGGAAAGATCAAGAATGGGCCTGGAAAGATGACCATAGCTGGTTAGTGATACTGCCACCAGGAAGAGACATTAGAGATTTCTAGCACCCAGTCAACACTCAGAACTGAACTCTAAATGAAGAGTTGTCTATACTGGCCCCTGGTTTTAAGTATGAGGACCTAAGAAAAAAAAGCAAAATTAGGTGTGAGGAAAATCTAGATTCCCCAAAACAGGCATGGAGACAATAAAGGCAATCAAGGCATTGGTTCCCAGAAGGGAAGTAATTAAATCCCTTCACTGCCCAAGTAAATCCTCCCACAGACCAGGCCACCTGAACAATGCCCATAAGTGCATGTGAAAACTGTATGTAATGATGGTTTTCTAAGATAATATAATTTTCCCCAAGCTAATAACAGAAGTTATAGAAAAATCTAAGTAGAAAATAATTTTAATTTGTCAACTGAGCACTAGATTTAATTGATGTTACAGAAGAATAAAGATCTAAATAACAATTCTAGTACTATTTAAATAACCTATTGCATAGAAAAACAAGGAAATTTCCTGTATTCTTTTTATAAACAAAGCCAAATATAGATATCAAAACCCAACAAAGATTAACAAAAAATAAAACTATAACCCAATCTCACATACGATTTATAATGAAAAATTCTAAATGAAATCTTAGTTTATGGAATCCAGCAGGACAATTCTCCATTACTAATTGGGATTTTATACCTGGGATATGGAAAATATATTAAAATAATCCACCATATTAACTCACATAATACTTTCTATGTGCTAGGTATTGTTCTAAGTGCTTTACATACATCAATTTATTCCATCCTCAGTAAAACCATTAGGAAGTAGGCACTATTATTATCATGAGTTAGAAAGAACAAAACAGAGACACAGAGGCTTAAGTGATTTTCCCAAGGTTACACAGCTAGAGAGCAGCAGGGCTAGAATTTGAACATAAGCAAGGTGGCTCAGAACCTGTGTTCTTTCCTGCAATGCTATATTGCATCTTGTTAAAGGAATATGGAAAAATGTCATTTTATCATCCGCTTAGATGCATTTGGTAAAATTCAACCTCCATCAAGAATTATTCTTTCTTGGCTAATATTATATTGTTGCAAAAATATACATAACATAAACTATACCATTTTAACTATTTTTAAGTGTACAAGCCAATGTCATAAGTACATTCACATTTTTGGCAGCCACCACCACCATCTATCTCTAGAAATTTTGCTAAGAATTTTTAAAGACTCTTAATCATAGGAATAAATGGGAAATTTTTTAACCGGATTAAACATATGTATCTCATACATGCAGAATAGAAGGATTGCCATTCGAATCACAAACAAAACAAGAGTGCCTATTCTTATTTACTATTGCTCTGGAAGAACTGATAACACAAAAATAGACAAGAGAGTTAAATTAAAGGTATTAAATTTACAAAACAGTTAATATTATCCTATTTACAGCTAATATCAGGATGTACTTGTGAAATATAAGAGAACAACTGAAAAACATCTATAAATAATAACAATGCAATAATGTGGCTGAATATAAAAAATGTACACAAATAATCACATTCACAAGCCACAAGCAATTAAAAGAAAGAGGAAAATATCTCAATTTCCAGTAGTTATACACACATGCAAAATACCTAGGAATGAACATAACAGGAGATGTAAGGGAAAACTAAAATGCCAGTGGAAAGTGCAGAAGGAAGTGTGAGAAATCTAAAGACAAACTATACTTCATGATTAGTAAGTAGTTTTGTTGTAATAAAAATGTCAACTCTCCCTAAGTAATGCAGTCTCATTAAGAATAATAATGAAAGAAATTGTATTTGCTACTCATAAAAAGATTTTAAATTTCATTTGGAAAAAATAAAGCAAGATTACATATAAAAACCCAGAAAACAGATACAAATAAGAAGGAGCTAGCACTACCAGACATTAAAATATATTTTAGAGATAAGACAATTAAAAAATAAATAGATAACAATAAAAGTAAACTACATATGAAATTTTATTTCTGATAAAACTAATGTTTTATATCCATGGGAGAGAGATGGATTATTCTGAATTTTAATTAGACAACTGAGTAGCCCTCTAAAACTAAAAATTTGATTCATTCCTAACATCTCATGCCAAGGTAAATTCCAACTTGAAAAGGTTTTGTTATTTTAAAATAAAATAAAACTGAAAATAACTGGAAGAATACTTTTATAACCTTAGGGGGAGTGGCCTTAAATATTAAAAATCCTGAAGCCATAAAGGAAAATACTAGGAAAAATCTATGACCTAAAGCCAAAAGACAAACATCAACTTAGAAAAATATTTACAATTCATACCATAAAGTGTTACTTTCCCCAATATGTAAAAAGTTCCTACAAATTAAGATCAGATCAAGAACCCAATAGAAAAGTAGGAAAGACTATGAACATACAGTTCACAGAAAAGGAAATGAAAATGATTCTTTAAACTTATTTTAAAGGCTCATCTTCACTCATAAAAAGAAAAATAAAGAAAAATTATGCTGACATACAATACTTCTATGAGACTGGTGACCATGAAATGTTTAATAACATGCTCTGTTGGACAAATGAGAGGAAAGAATCTCTCTTGTATGTTGTTGCTGAGTATGAACTGATAAACCTTCATGGAGGTAAACTGGCAATATATATCAAAATTACAAATTTACATGTCTGCTGAACCAACAGCATGACTTGGAAATTTATCCTACAGACATTTGTACATGCTTATTCATCGTGGAATTGTTTGTGATTGCAAAGATTGGAAAACATTAAAAATGTTCAAAGAGGCACTGGTTAAATAAGGCATATCCATACAAAAAATTTTTTTGACAATTGTCAAAAAATGTGGAAATCTTTCGGGTAATGATCTGAAAAGATTATCATGATTATCATGTTAAATAAGAAAATAGTACACTAGCATTTGTAAAAAATAAAAAAGAGGGAAAGAGTATAGAAAATATTACTTACTAGCACATATGTAAGTAATAGTTATTGGTTCCCAACCTCGGGAGCTTCTCAGGTATAATCTGAAACTGACGTTGATATACAGAGGGAAGGCAGGAAGAGACCAAAGAAAGAGGCAGGCCACTGCACATTGGTAGGTGGCAGGTTTAATAAGCAGGAGAACTTATTTACAAGGCTTGTCTTGGGTGCTTACATTTCCACATGCACCTGCCAGAATTTTAAATTTATATAGAGGCCTTCATTGGGTTCAGTCACTTAGCAATCCAAATACCCTCAACACCACCTTTCTATCTCAAGGTTGTATCCTTAGAGCAGCATCTGGGAGTGGGGAATGCAAGAGGAACATGCATCCTAAGGACAGGGGAGGGGCAGGGAGCCTCCAATTGCCCGTATCCAGCTCTGGGGTCAACTGGTGGTCACATCTTATTGATGCTCTCCTCCAACAGTAGTGTATTCACAAAATAACTCTGGAACAATGTAAACGAGAGAGGTAACAGTTATCAGTAGGAGAGAAATTGGGCAACAGGAACCATGGTGAGAGAGGTGAATTAGCATAATTTCAGAATTCCATGGAGAAAAGAAATTAAAATAACTGAGAAACAGTGGAATGATGCTTTTAAAACTTGGAGGGGAGATGATTAGGAACTTATAATTTATGCTTAGCCACTCTACAAGTTTAAGAATAAAATACATTTTCAGATATGCAAAAATGCAGATAATTTGCCACCTACACATCTGCATGAAAAATGCCTTACAAAAGTTATTATAGAAAAAAAGCAATGTTATACATGAAAGCTTAAGATACAAGGAACAATAGCAGTTGACTATGATCTGAAAAAAGCACTAGAATTTGATGGTTTTAAAATCCTCTCTCAGGTTTGGTGACATAGATATTTCTATAGGAAGACTCTCCTGTAGTGAATAATATTTACATAAATTTACATAAACCTAATAGTTTAATTTTATTTGCTTTAATATTATATAATTAATTGAAAGACAAAGTCAAAGTTGCAAAATGAAATCACATAAACCTGGATTATGTGAAAATAATAATATAACAAAATCAGATGATATCAGGTGGGTGCAAGCCAAATTCCTCATTCTTCAGAGTGGGACATTAACAGAGTATATGTAAGGCATACAATTATATGTTTATTTTCTAAAATAATACTATTAAATACCAGAGAAGCATATTTAAAAAGCAATTGGTTTAAAGTGTTTATCTCTGGGCAGAGGAGCTGGGGGAAGGGAAAGTTATTTTTCATTCTGAAAACTTTTATGTGGTTTAATTTTTACCATGCACAGTTAATTTTTTTGGATGACCCAATTACTTCTATATTTTTATTTGTATATATTACATATGTATATATTGTTTTTTATTTTAATTCCAGTATAGTTAACATGCAGTATTACATTAGTTTCAGGTGTAACAATATAGTGATTCAATAATTCTATACATTACTCAGTGCTCATCATGGTAAGTGTACTTTTTAATCCCCAGCACCTATTTCACTCATTCACCCACCCCACCTCCCCTCTCATAGCTATCAGTTTGTTCTCTATAGTTAAGTCTTCTCTTGGTTTGTATCTCTTTTTTTCCTTTGTTCATTTGTTTTGTTTCTTAAATTTCGCATAGGAGTGAAATGATATGGTGTTTCTTCTTTCTCTGACTTACTGCTTAGTATTATTCTCCCTAGCTCCATCCATGTTGTTGCAAATGGCAAGATTTCATTCTTTTTTATAGCTGAATAATATTTCATATATATGTAAGTGGAATATATATATACCACTTCTTTATCCATTTATCAAGTGATGGACACTTAAAATTCTTCCACAATTTGGCTATTGTAAACAATAGTGCAAAAAGCATAGGTATGCACATATTCTTTTGAATTAGTGTTTTTATATTCTTTGAGTAAATACCCAGTAATGTGATTACTGAATCATAGGAAAGTTCTATTTTTTATTTCTTGGGAACCTCTATACCATTTTCCACAGTAGCTACACCAGTTTGCATTCCCACCAACAGTGCACAAGGGTTCTTTTCTCACCACATCCTCATCAACACTTGTCGTTTCTTGAGTTTTTTGTTTCAGCCATTCTGACAAGTGTGAAGTGATATCTCATAGTGGTTTTCATTTGCATTTCCATGATGATAAGCGATGTTGAGCATCTTTTCATGTCTGTTGACCATCTGTCTGTCTTCCTTGGAAAAACGTCTGTTCATGTCTTCTGCCCACTTTTAACTGGATTATTTGGGGGGTTTTGTGTGTTAACTTGTATCAGTTCTTTTTATGTTTTGGATACTAACCCTTTATCAGACATGTCATTTACAAATATCTTCTCCCATTCAGTAGGTTGTCTTTTTGTTTTGTTGATTGTTTCCTTTACTGTGCAAAAGCTTTTTATTTTGATGTAGTCATAATAGCTTAGTTTTGCTTTTGTTTCCCTTGCCTCAGGAAACATATCCAGAAAAATGTTACAACTGATGTCAGAGAGAGTACTGCTTGTGCTCTCTCTGGGAATTTTATGGCTTCAGGTCTCATATTTAAGTCTTCAATCCATTTTGAATTGATTTTTGTGTATGGTGTAAGAAAGTGGTCAAGTTTCATTCTTTGGCATGTAGCTGTCCAGCTATCCCAACACCATTTGTTGAAGAGACTGCTTTTTTTCTTATATATTCTTCCCTCTTTTGTTGAAGATTAATTAACTGTATAATCATGGGTTTGTTTCCAAGATTTCTATTCTGTTCTATTGATCTATGTGTCTATTTTTGTGCCAATACCATACTGTTTTGATAACTAGCTTCATAGTATAACTTGGAATCTGGATTTGTGATACCTCTAGCTCTTCAATTTCTTTTATTAGTGATTTATAGTTTCCAGAGTACAAGTCTTTCACCTACTTGGTTAAGTTTATTCCTAAGTACTTTATCATTTTTGGTGCAATTGTAAATGGGATTGCTTTCTTCATTTCCCTTCCTACTGCTTCATTATTAGTGTGTAGAAGTGCAACAGGTTTCTGTACATTTATTTTGTATCCTGTGACCTGCTGAATTCATTTAATAGTTCTAGTAATTTTTGGGAAGAGTCTTTAGGGTTTTCTATATACAATGTCTTGTCATCTGCAAATAATGAAAGTTTTACTTCTTTCTTACCAATTTGGTTGCCTTTTATTCCTTTTTGTTGTCTAGTTGCTGTGGCTAGGATTTCCAGTATTATGTTGAATAAAAGTGAGAGTGAGACTCTTGTCTTTTTCCTGGTCTTAGGAGGAAAGTTCTCAGGTTTTCACCAGTGAGTAGGATGTTAGCAGTGGGTTTTTCATACATGGCCTTTATTATGTTGAGATATGTTTCCTCTCAACCAACTTTATTGAAGGTTTTTTATCAGGAATGGATGCTGTACTTTGTCAAATGGTTTTTCTGCATCTGTTGAAATGATCCTATGATTTTTACCCTTTCTCTCAATGATGTGATGTACCACACTGGTTGTTTTGTGAATATTGAAACCTTGTGTCCTGGAAACAAATCTCACTTAGTCGTGGTGAATTATTTTTTAATGTATTGTTAGATTTGGCTTGTTAATATTTTGTTGAGGACTTTTGCAACTATATTCACGAGATATATTGGTCTGTAATTCTCTTTTTTTTTTTGTAGTGTTTTTATCTGGTTTTGGTATCAGTGTAATGCTTACCTCATAGAATAAATTTGGAAGTTTTCCTTCCTCTTCTATCTTTTGGAATAGTTTGAGAAGAATAGATATTAACTTGTCTTTAAATGTTGGTGAAGGGATGCCTGGGTGGCTCAGTTGGTTAAGCATCTGACTCCTGATTTTGGCTCAGGTCATGATCTTAGGGTCCTGAGATTGAGCCCCACATTGGGCTCCTCACTAGTGGGAAATCTGCTTGATATTCTCACCCTCTCTCCCTCTGCCTCTCCCCCTCCTCTCTATAAAATAAATAAATAAAATATTTTTAAAAATAAATAAATGTTTGGTAGAATTCAACTGTGAAGCCGTG
Organism: Canis lupus dingo; assembly: GCF_003254725.2. Classification (NCBI taxonomy): domain Eukaryota; kingdom Metazoa; phylum Chordata; class Mammalia; order Carnivora; family Canidae; genus Canis; species Canis lupus. The sequence goes on along the minus strand of NC_064281.1, from coordinate 16,500,513 downwards.
TGGTCCTGGACTTTTGTTTTTTGGGAGTTACTTGATTACTGATTAAATTTCATTGCTACTAATCAGTCTGTTAAAATTTTTCATTTCTTCTTGAGTTTTTGGGAGGTTATGTGTTTCTAGGAATCTATCTTCTAGGTTGTCCAGTTCATTGGCATTTAATTTATCATAATAAACTCTTACAATCCTTTGTATTTCTGTGGTGTTGGTTGTTACTTATCCCTTTTATTTGTGATTTTGAGTCTTCTCTCTTTTTTTGATGAATCTCACTAAAGGTTTATCAATTTTGTTGATCTTTTCAAAGAATCAGCTCCTGGTTTCATTGGCCTATTTTATTGTTTCTTTAGTTTCTATGTCATTTATTTCTGCACTAACCTTGATTATTTCCTTCCTTCTGATGGTTGGGAACTTTGTTTGTTCTTTTTCTAGCTCCCATAGGTGCAGGGTAAAGTTATTTATTTGAGATTTTTCTTGCTTCTTCGGATAAGCCTGTATTCCTATAAACTTCCCTCTTAGAAGAGCTTTTGCTGCCTCTCAAACCTTCTAGACCTTATGTTTTCATTTCATTTGTTGCCATATACTTTTTGATTCCTTCTTTGATTTCTTGGTTGGCCCATTCACTGTTTAGTAGCATGTTATTTAACCTCCATATTTTTGTGCTCTTTCCAGATTTTTTCCTTATGGTTGATTTCTGTTTTCATAGAATTATGGTCAGAAAAAATGTGTGATATGACTTTGATCTTTTTGAATTTGTTGAGACTTGTTTTCTGGCCTAATACATGATCTATTCTGAAGAGTGCTCCATAGGCACTTAAAAAGAATGTGTATTCTGCGTTTTTAGAGTGGAATGTTCTGAATATATCTGTTAAATCCATTTATGGATTTAATGACACAGTCCAGTGTGTCATTCAAAAACACTGTTTCCTTGTTGATGTTCTGTTTGGATGACCTATCTATTAATGTAAGTGGGGTATTATATAAACCAATAAAGAAGAGAGCAAGAGAAAAAAGGAACAGAGAACTATGAAAACAACCATAAAACAAGTAACAAAATGGGAATAATTACATAACTATCTATTGGTTTGCTGGCTTCCTTTAGTAATATGCTTAGATTCCTTTCTCTTTACTTTTTGCATATTTATTACTGGTTTTTGATTTGTGTTTACAACTTAGTTTGTATATAACATTTTCTGCATATAGCACTCTATATTAAGTTGGTGGTCACTTAAGTTTGAACCCATTTTTTTTATTCTTCACCCATATTTTATGTATATGGCATCATACTTTACATCCTTTTATTTCGTGAGTCCCTTGACTGACTTTTACAGATATACGTATTTTTACTGCTTTTGCGCTTCTTTACTTTCCTTACTCTTGTTTATGGTATCTCCTTTCCATTCAAAGAGTTCTCTTTAATATTTCTTGTAAGTCTAGTTTAGTGGTTGTGAATATCTTTAACTTTCGTTGGTCTGAGAAACTCTATCTCTCCTTCTATCTTGAATGATAGCCTGGCTGGATAAAGTATTCTTGGCTACGGGTTTTTTCCTTTCAACATTTGGAATATAGGATGTCATTCTCTTCTAGCCTGCAAAGTTTATGCTGAAACATCAGCTGATAATCTTATGGGGTTTTCTTTGTATGTAACTACTTTCTTTTCTCTTGCTGCTTTTAAAATTCTCTATCACAACTTTTTGCCATTTTAATTACTATGTGTCTTGGTGTGGCCCTCCTTGGGTTGATTTTGTTGGGAGCTTTCTATGCTTCCTAGATCTGGATTTCTATTTACTTTCTCTAGACTTGGAAGTTTTCAGCTATTATTCTTTCAAATAAATTTTCTAACCCGTTTGTCTCTCTTCTCTTCCTGGGATCCCTATATTACAAATGTTATCACACTTGATGGTATTGATGTGTTCCCTAAATCTAGCTTCATTTGCATTTTTTACTCTCACCTGCTCAACTTGATTACTTTCCATTGCTCTGTCCTCTAGGTCACTGATTCATTCTTTTGCTTCGTCTAGTCTACTATGTATTCCATCTAGTATATTTTTAACTTCATTTACTGTATTCTTCATCTCTGATTGGTTCTTTTTTTATCTCATTGCTGAGGGTCTCACTGAGGTCCTCTACTTTTTTCTGAAATCCAGTGAGTATCTTTATGACCATTACTTTAAATTCTCTATCAGACATATTACTTACTTCCATTTTGCTTAGGTCTCTTGCTGTGATTTTGTCCTGTTCTTTCATTTATGATATATCCTTCTGTCTTCCTTTTTAAAAGATGTATGTATGTATTTTAGAGAGTGTGTATGAATAAGGGGAGGGACAGAGGGATAGCAAGAGGGAGAAAAGCAGACTCCCACCTGAGCATGGAGCCCTGTGACCCTGAGATAATGACCTGACCCAACATCAAGAGTCAGATACTCAACTGACTGAGCCATCCAGGCACCCCCTCCTCTGTCTTCTCATTTTGTCTCTCTGTGTCTGTCTATTTTAGGAAAGAAAGCTATATCTCCTGCACTTGAAAATAATGGCCTTATGAAGAAGAGGCCCTATAGTGACCTGCAGTGCAGTGTCCAGTTCACCAGAACCTATTGCTTCAGGGGTGTCCCCTAAGTGTGTTGCATGTGCCTTGATGTTGGGAATGAGTTGCTTTTTCCTTCAGTCTAGTCATCTGCAATGGCTTTTTTACCTGTTGTAGGCAGTGTTTGGCCCCTGGTGTTGGTGTTAGTGGGCTAGTCTGGGGATGCCTTAGGTTTCAGTTGAGTCAGAGCAGGTGTTTACCAAAGTTGCAGTAGCACCAAACTATAGGGCATTTTCCCTGTGTCATCCCCTGAGAAGCTTTCATTGGTTAGTAGGGTCTGTAATCAGACCAGTTGTCTGCCTCCAGTTCTCTGATGGGTCTCCATCTGTCTGGTGTGTGTGTGGTTATCTTTCCCTTTCTTCTGTAGCAAGAGTCATATTGGAATGGTGCTGGCCACTGTAGGAGCTGCTTGCACACTGCCAAGCCTGTAGCACTGCTGCTATATGGGCTCTGGCCAAGAGCATTTTGGATAGAGCACATCCACCAAGCACCAGGGGTTGGTTGTGGGAGGGGGGGCAGCAGTGCTACCAAGTTAGGTGGCAAGTCTTGCAGGTGGCCATGTGTTCATGCTGGGGAGCAATGGAGAGAAATGGTGCCTGCCAGTTCTCTTTAATTTGGAAGAGTTTCTCAGGGATTTCTGTCCTTCTAGACTCACTCTGAAATTAGTAAATAACTCTCCCAGTGCTTTTCAAACTGCTGCTTCTATGCTGTTATTTCTTTGAGCCATTTGTTGTGCTCTTTAAGAGTGAGGACTCAGTTTCATCTTGGTTTCCTGGCCCTCTTAATGCTGAGCCCACTGATTTTTTGAAATTCCAGGTTTAAGTCCCACTGGTTGTAAGAACTCAGGGAATTTGGCCCCTCTGGTTTTCAAAGCCAAATGTTATAGGGATTCATATTCCCCATGCAAGCTCTCCAGGGGGTCTATTTCTCTTGCTTCTCCATGCCTGTGGTGTCTCTGCCTCCCACAGATAGTCCAGAGATTCTGTTTAGTTCTGGTCCATGTCTCTGCCCTTCCTATCCTCTTCAATGTGGCTTCTTCTCTACATTTAGTTGTGGAGTTTATTCACCAGACTTCAGGTCATTTTCTGGGTTATTTCACTGACGTGTTAACTAGTTATAGCTGTGGGATGATGTGAGCCTAGGGTCCTTCTAATCCACCATCTTCCCCAGAACTCTCCATCTCTCTTTTTTAACATACAAAAGATAAAAAGAAAGGAGTGGGGAGAGGGAGTAACTTGCTCAAAATCATACATATATTAAATGATGGAGCTACATTCTAGCCCAGATTCATCTAAATGCAAAGTCTGGTTTACACTTGAGCCTGCATCAGAATCTCCTGGAAGGCTTTTTAAAACACAGCTTTTTGGGCCCCACCCCTGGAATTTCTTTTTCTTTTTTCAATATTTTACTTATTTATTTATGAGAGACACAGAAAGAGAGGAAGAGATATAGGCTTCGCGCTGGACTTGATCCCAAGACCCTAGGATCACAACCTGAGCCAAAGGCAGATGTTCAACCACTGAGCCACCCCGGTATGCCCCCAACCCTAGAATTGTTGAGTCAGTAGTTCCATGATGGGACCCAATAATTTGCTTTCCTAATCAGTTTCCAGGTGATGGTGATGCTGTTGGTCCAGGAATCACACTGTAAGAACCGCACACTGCACCAAAGCCCCCATTTTTGAGGTCAAAAATTTGGAAAAAGAATTATTTTTAATGTGTCATGAGTTTTGACCACAGTACTTTAGCTATTGTCTTTTTGGCTAAAAGAGGAATGTGAATTTGGTTTTCCCATTTGTTCCTCCAAAGACACCAAAGAACAGAAAGTCCTTTGAATCAACCTATTATTTAAGTGATTTCCCCACCAGGAAAGCAAGCTCCATCTCCAACTGTCTTCAGTTTCTGCATTACCACTTATGAGGTCCATGTAACTTTCAGGTTCAGGAGTGAAATCTGACTCAACAGACTGAGAAAAAGAAAAAAAGGATTTATATCAGGATTAATATGTTTACACAAATTCAGTGGCTGGCAAGTAGTGGTTACCATGTCACTATGGAAATCTGTGGACAATCTTAACAGCACACTGAATGGTTCAGAAGAAGCCTGTGTCTAAGGAGTTGAGTTGACAACTTAATTTAAATGATATAAAACCTTACTGTTATCATCTCATCCCTGCACAAACCAGATGATAGAAAACATCACAATCTTACAAATATGGTACCCATCTTAGCCCTCATCCTCTCTGTTATGTCTCCTTATTTCTCTTTAAATAATGGGCCATTTAGTCACTGATTTTGTTATGTATCTCATCACCTTCCTGTGGAAAATACTACCCTTCACAACAGCTCACTTCAGAAAAAATAAATGCTTTTGTCCACTGGAAAACATGCTCTAAATTACTGAATTTAGACCCTCCATCTAAGAAGGGGGCATGTAAATGTCATTAACAGTTTAGGAAAGATTAGTTCAGTGCATTTATTCTGATTAGCACAAAGGGCTTCACAAATGTTCAGTGGAATGCCAATAAATCAATTACTCTATAGGAGCAAATCACTTGAGACGGTGCATTAACTTCCCTGAACCACTAGGCTACCAATTAGTAACAGATTGCCTCTTTGTGCTTACTGGTGACCCACTGCATATAATGCCACCCTGAGATGTTTGATACAATCCTAGGTCCGGATATAATAATCATTGTCATTGCTATTTATTAGATTTATAAAAGTGCCCCTTTCCTAGCCCTCTACATCAGGGAGCCAGTACAAAAGTGAAAGCATTTGCAAATAAATAAACTGGAATTACCAGAAGTAATTGATGGGTATTTTTTGTAGTCTATTAGCTAAGATAATGCTAGCTGCTTGTAATAAGGGTGACTTATAATGGCTCAAATCCTATAGAAATTGTTTCTCCAAAACCTATGTTTTAAAAGAGCTACCCCTAATTAACAGGCGATTGTCCTCAGTGAAGGTTAATTTTGTCAACTTGGCTGGGCCACAATACCCAGATATTTGGTCGAACTCTACTGTGGATGTCACTGTGGAAGTATTTCTTAGATGAGATTAACATTTAAATCAGAAACTTTGAGTAAAGCAGATTTATCCTCCATAATATGGGTGAACCTCATCAAAGTAGTCAAAGGCCTTCAGAGAAAAAGACTGATATTCCCAAGGAATTCAGGGAAACTCTGCCAACAGATTGCCTTGGGATTTGAGCTGCAACATCAGCTCTTCCTTGGGGTTCCAGCCTGCCTACCTATCCTGCAGTAGCCTCCACCACTGTGTGAATGAATTCCTTAAAATCAATTTCTCTCTCTCTGTCTCTCTCTCTCCCTGAATAATAATCACATCCTACAAGGTGTGATTCAGGCACCAAGGCCCCTTCTATCTTATGGCTCTGTCATCCTTATACATGGCTCTCAAGGTTTCTGTGGTTGTTTCTAGTACGATGCCTGAAGAAGGAGAAAGATTATGGAAAAGTGTGTATGGAAATTATTTATAGGCCATTCTACTCACATTGCATTGACTAAGCTAGTCACATGACCTGCAAAGAAGGCTGGAAAATCTAATGTTATCTAAAGACAGGCATGTCTAATGCATCCCCAAAATATCACTGCTTTATTTTTTTAAGATTTGTTTATTTATTTGAGAGAGAGTGACAAGGAGAGAGAGAGAGAGAGAGCTGGGGGAGGGGTAAAGGGAAAGAAAGAGAGAATCTTAAGCAGACTCTGTACTGAGTGTTGGTGGAGCTCAACATATGGCTCAGTCTCACAACCCTGAAATCATGACCTGAGCTGAAGCCAAGAGCTGGGTGCTTAACCACAGGGCTCCATGTGAATTTCTAATTTGAGATAGTTTAGTTTCATCATTAGATTACTACATTCCTTTTGATGACATCATATTTTGTTGCTATAAGAAAAAGCAAGCACTGCCCGAAAATCAATATGAAATAAGAAACGAGGGTTGTAGTGTTCAATGTGACTCCTAGGTTGAGAAGTATTCAGTGTCCAACAGGTGCTAAGTTGTTAGACTATAAATACTTATTAAGTTATTTAGACCTAACTACTTAATAAATGGAACTATTAGGTATTTGTTTTGGCCTATGTGCCCTGAATAAATTACTGAGACTCTAAGGGTGGTGTGAATTGAAAAAGTTAGGGAACCTCTGTGGACATCATTATTTATGAAGAGAGGCAGTAAAGTGTGGGTTTCATGGGAGCTAATGACCTGAGCTCCCTCCCACTGCTCCCTCTGATAATTGCCTTAGTCTAGAAGCAGCAGCCCTGTGGACCCAAACTACACATGCTCAGAAATTAAAGCCATGGCAGCCTCTTTTGTGCCCACTATTCTTTCCTAACATCCACTTATATCAGAAGGGTTTGCAAAGACTATCCGAGCTGATGTCTACTTGCTATGAACAAATGCAAAAAATAAAAATAATAAATCTCTCAGAAGTTTCAAGGATCACATTTCTGATCAAAACTGCATCAATGCCTTCCTATCACCTTTCCAATAGTATTCAAGCAGTAGTTCACTCGGTGACTTTGTTAAGAGGCATTTATTCCTTTTCTGACGTTTTTCCCTCAGGAGTTATGTTCAATGCCCGAGAGCCCTGGAGCTCATATTTTCAGACTCTTTCAGCTTCCATAGTTGCATTGTATTAGGCAGAATGGCCAAGTATTTAAACCAATATTTGGGCAAAACTTAAAATCAATCATCATAGAAAGGACTTTTGGAACACAAGAATTAAATCTTAAGTGCTTCAAATAAAATAGAATTAGTATTCCAGTATAAAGGCAAAGTCTAATATTAAATGTCTGAAATTTTGGGGCAGAAATAGTTTCTTAACCTTGTCAGTTACTGAATTGCTGCTTCAGTCACTACTCCACACATTTGTGAGATGAAATAGATACTTGGCCCAAGATTCAGCATTTTTAATGTACATCCCAGATGGTGCTGGTTCAGGATGTCACAGATTTCATATTTGGCAAACACTAGCCTAAAGTAAGGAACAGACCTCTAAATAGGATGATGGTTAGAACCAGAAAGACTCCAACTGGTGTACCCTACGACCTGTCCAGCAAGTGGACAGACCTCACCCTCCAACTGTGCTGCACACCAGATAGATGAGGATGCCAAATAAGAGTCTTAGAGGGGAAATAAAAACAAAGGGATATAGTCCAAATATTATTCTGTTACTCATGTCTTCACTCCAGACCATGTGATCTGTCACTTCATGGTGTCATTAGCCCTGGTCTGTAAGCCAAGAAATGTGGGTTTTTATCCAGGCTCTGTCACTGCAGTGCTCTGGGGTGCTGTGCAGGCCACTAGTTCAGGCATCAGCTGCTTCCTGTATTTTAAAAAAAAGGTAAAAATGTGATCTCCAACTTCTCCTGGGACAGTGAGAAGCCTATGAATTTAAAAATCAAAAGACCTGAATTCAAATCCCAGCTCAGCCCTTTACTGACACTATAATCTTGTGCAATTTACTAAATTCCTCTGAAGTCCAGTTTTCTGGGCAACATATAATTTTTCTGGGGAAGACAGTAATTACTACATGGTAAGTGTTCAATTCTTAAATTGTATCCTTAAGATTCAATATGTTTTAAAATTGTATTATTTTATAAAACAGTAATTTGTACTAATTTTGATAGTATACTGTTCCCAGTACATTTAATTATTACCTTGTTATTAAACTTTTCATTGCACATATCTCATCTCTCCCGGTAGACTAGATTTACTGAGAGTAAGATTTTACTTTATTTTTTACTTTATTTAGGACAACCAGCCATTTTAGTTTGCCTGGGACAAAAGAAGGTCCCATATACGGCACTTTCAGTGTTAAAACCAGGAAAAGCCCAGGTAAAGTAATTAGTAATTAATCCTATTTTATATCCGCCTTCATATTTAGTTAAATAACTAATATAAAGTGGATAAGCTTTTCTTCATCACTTCAATTTTAATCACTGCTTTCATTTGTTTATCATTATATAAATAAAACAACAAATCATAGAGAAGTATAATTAATCACACTAATAATCAAGTTATAGTTATTTTCTATTCAAGAAAGATTCAGTTTTTGTTCATAATATATTTGCTTTATTTTGCTAAAGAGGTAATCTTTGTGATGAAAGATTGTTAACAGAAAGTGGTATTCTCAATAATAAGCCTTAATGGTGGTTTGCTCCTAAAGTTTAAGGGTTACATTAATTGTTTGCAAAATACATAAAACATATCTAAAGACAAAGCTCCAGAGCAACATAAGAATTTATTCTTAAAAAGAAGTTTAAATTACTGTTACTTTTTGCATTAGACTTCTGAATACCTTCTCTCTTAAGTACTTTTTCCCTCCAAGAATGCAATTCTTAAAATTTTAAAACTGGTTAGGCAGTTTGGGATTCCTCTGGGATTTTGATGCCAAAGTCTCCACTGACATTTTGAAGAGTTAATGGTTATAATTACTTTGCCTGTAGCAATATCACTGCCTTTAAAATAAAAGCCTCAGGACCTTTTTTCTAATGTATTAGATTACATTCTATTCAAAAGGACAGGATTTATTATACAGAAAAATGTACTAAGAGTACACTGATCTTTCTTCCAAAAGTCTATTTTTCTAACATTAATCTTAAAACTATTATCACACATTTATGGAAAAATTTAGTCCTCTAATCCTCCATTTAAAAAAATCAAAGTTTGGGCCATCTGGATGGTTCAGTTGATTAAGTGTCCGATTCTTGATTTTGGCTCAGGTCGTGATCTTAGAACCATGGGAACAAGCCGCCTGGTAGGCTCCTCACTAGGCATGGAGCCTGCTTAAGATTCTCTCCCTCTGCCCCTCCCTGCCCCCCATGTGCATATGCATGCTCTCTCTCTTAAAAAAATAAAAATAAAAAATAAAAGTTTCTCTGCTATGTCACCTTTTAATTTTTATTTTCCTTTTTCAAGGAGTCACTATTCTTTGTTGGTTAAAAACCCTTGCTTCTTTGGCAGGGTAGAGGGTAGAAATGCCCCAGACCCTGTTGAGACATGGAGTGCTGAGTCACAGCTCTAAAAGTGGAAAGACCAGTGGTTCCTCACTGTGGCCAGTGGCATTGTAGAGTGTCCATGGCCACTGATGAGAAGAGACCAAAAACTGTGGTAACCATGGCACTTAGGGTCAAGCTGCCACATAGAACGAAGGAACAGAGCATGATGCCTGGAAATGGATAATCATAAATTAAAAAGTATCACATAAAAAAAAAAAGTATCACATCTTAGGAGTACTTAGGTACTTAAATAGAGTTGGTCTTGTGGATGGGTTGAATAAGTGGCTGACATATAGGATTGTGTGAAATGCTCCAGAAAGAACCAGGAAGGAGACAAGACAGATATTATGTGACCATTTTAAATAGGGAGTGACACTTGTTTCAGATCCAAGATTGAGCTGGTCAAAACGCAAAGACAAGAGCATAGGTCTCCTGATGTCTAATTTAGTGCTCTTCCTACTACGAAAAACTGCCTGAAATTCTACCATTAGCATTCCTTTCCTTTAGAAATGTCTACTGGTAAAATACAAATATTCCTAAGAAGAATAGTAACTTAAATCAGTATTAGTTGTAGAGGAAGTAATATATAGGAAGTCAAGGACATCCTGTAAATTACCTTATTGGGTCTTTTCCAGTGATAGAACTGGGCAGTTTTTGATGGTGGAGAAGGAAAGTCTGAGCACAAAGCCAGAGGCATCCCAGGTATAAGACTCAGGGAAGAGAAGTACACTGGGATGTCAGGGAACCCTAAATACGTCCCTCCCAGAACTAAGAGAGGGCAGTCTGTGGATGAAAAAAGAGCCACAGTAAACTGAGTCTTTCCCACAATTTCATCTAAGATCAGCCCTGAGCCTTATTTGATAGAGAACTAAGAGAAGATGAGAAGGAGCCAGAGATGGCAGTCATAGGGGCCTCCTCCCAGATCAGGTCTGCTACTAGAGGACACTGAAGTAGTCTGTGGTGGAGAAGGCTTTCACATCAACCAGTACTTCAGCTTGAGGACAAAGATTGGGAGCCTTTCTCCAGGCTCATTCCTTCTTGTCTCCAACTATAAGCTTTGTCTCTGTCCAATTCTTTCCTGATACTGCACCACATTCTGCCAGAATTTTGTTTTCACACTAGTGGGCAGGCGTGTGCATGTGTGTGTGTGCATGTGGCAGAAGGAGAAGGAAGCTAACATATAAGAAGAAAGCTAACTGTGTGAGACGTATCTTCTACACGTAACTTCACTTCATTATCAAAATGTTTAGAGGCCACTTTGGTATAAAGCATTGCTCAGATAAAGAAACTGTGGCTCAGAAACTTTCTCCAGGCCACAGAACTAGGATAAGTATCCAAGACTGATTCCAAAACTGATTTTCTGCCTACCACACCACACTGATACCATTAGGATTCTCATTTCTCTGAAAAATTAGAGTCCCTCTTTTCCCAAGACTCTGTTAAACATGTAGTGAGTGCATTGTAATATCCCAATGGATAAAGATCTTCAAGTGGCAATATTCATCTCAGACCAGAGAGGTAGCAATGTATAGTGGAAAGAAGTTGTTATCTCTAGCTGGTAAATATCGAATGCCATTTAAGCTCCCCGTGGCTTCAATTAATTATTGTCAGAAAAAATTAAATAACAATATTTTCATAACAGGACCTAAGTGAAGGTAAAAGAGCTTTGTAAGCTGTACACCATCATGGAAAAGGAAAATAATATGAAAGTAAAGTGAGGGAAACAACTCAAATGTCCATCAACTGGTAAGTGGATAAACAAACTGTAGTATATCCATACAATGAGACACTGTTAAGCAATTGAAAGAAACAAACAGCGGGATCCCTGGGTGGCTCAGAGTTTAGCGCCTGCCTTGGGCCCAGGGCATGATCCATGTCGGGCTCCCTGCATGGAGCCTGCTTCTCCCTCTGCCTGTGTCCCTGCCTCTGTGTGTGTGTGTGTGTCTCTCATGAGTAAATAAATAAAAAAAAAAAGAAACAAACTACAGAGATAAATCTCAAATGCATTGTGCTAAATGAAATAAGTGAATCTCTAAAGGCTACATCTTGTAGGAATTCATTTATATGACATGGAAAAAGCAAAGCTGTCAAGACAGAAAACAGATCAGTGTTTGCCAGGGACAGGAGGAAGTGGAGGGGGCTGACTACAAAGGGGCATGAGGAAACTTTCCAGAGTGATGGAAATATTCTATGTCTTGATTGTGGTGGTGGCTACAGGACTGTATGTGTTTGTCAAAATATGGAATTGTACGCATAAAAAGGGTGAATTATACCTCAATAATCCTAATTTTTTAAAAAATTAAAATGAAGGTACCAGATACTTAATTCTAACTAGTCATAAAATTCTCATTCAATTATTTTGGGAAGACATTTGCCTCTTGATACACAAGATGCTTTAGTACTTTTGGAATAAATGTTTGCTCTGAGTTAGAGAGTATCTTCGAGATCATGAATGATTAATATGGCCTCCTGGTCAAAGATCTCTGCAGATCTCTTGCTGAGAGCTGTATTTCCCGGTCAGTTTCTTTTTAAAGCAATCTCCATTTGGCAAGGGATGTATCTTTATTGGATGCTTCCGAAGTGTTCCAAGCTGAATTGCTTTCAAAATGCAGGACGCAGCCAGCCAGCAAGCTCTTCCTGACATCTTGTAATATGGGAAGACCCGACCTTGTTATCTCCCAAAGAGAATATCCAAGAGCTCAGCCATAATTACCCAACTCTAGAGTCATGCTTGCCCTTTCTTAATGCTAAGCAGACTGCTGCTGAATCAGAAGAAAGCCTGTAGAGGTTTTTCTATTTGAAATGGCAAAAATTTCCAGGGTAAGCATTTAACTGACATGAGCAGGGCTTCCCATCTCAAAATCAATTTGCAACATTTCACTTTTGAAAGGTAAAGGCCAAAGGGATAAGAGCTTGGTTTTTTTGTTTTTTTTTTTTTGTTTTTTTTTTTTTTGACAGCAGAACTACATTACCTTTTTGATCTAAAGTAGATTTTTAGAATAACAACACATATTTGGATTGAGGATTTCCATTTTTGTTTTAACTTGAGGAAAACGATTTCAACCTTTGCTACATGGTTTTCAAATACTTATTTCTGAAAGCCTTGATAATGGCTGTAATTGAAGTTATATACTTGAAATCCCCAACCATCAAACATTCTTAAGTGAAAGAGTTGACATTTTTATTAGATGTCTAATCTTTACCTTTTTTAAATGCAGCAAGGAGATGAGGCAGTTATATCATAAAATATTTATAAGAAAAAGCCCCAATCTTGAACAAACCTTTTGAGATCTCTCATTAGCAACTGTGACAATCCTGAAACTGGAGACAATAAAATTCCTCTTTTTTTCTTAATCCTTTTCCTTAGACATTTTTAATTTCTTAAAAATTGGTAGGATCTGCATGTGACCAGTTTTCTGCATGTCAATTTCATGTGTTGAGGGAGCACCATTCCTTTCAGTTGAAAGAATTCCATTTCATTCCCGTGGAATGCTTTTCAAATGATTTTGTTAATTCCCCCAGCCACATTCCACAAAATTGGCAATCTCAAAAATGTAAAGCTTCCCTCAGAGTCCTTTGCCAGGCACACAGGAGCTTTAAGACTCAACCAAGCATTGAGACAGTGTTCCCACTCTGGAGAAATGACTGATTGGATGGATTAAATGTGCTTCCGAAGTGATTTCCAAATGGCTATAAAAAAAGAAGGCTAATTAAACATAGTCATTGAAGAGCAGTACTTAACTTGTCAAGCTATACATTATACATTCTTCTCAACGAAGCTATGCTCTGGAATTTTCTACAAAGGAGAGAAAATGAAAAAAAAAAAAAAAAAACCTAAACGTCCGGTGAAAAAGCAAAGGTTTAGCACTATGGGACATGAACTGAAACTGAAAGGACTGCAATGTGATCATTTAAAATAATCATTAGGAAGACTTTATGACTATATGGGGACCTTCTTATAATACATTAAATGCAAAAGAAGATTGTTAGGTGATATGCACATTACAATTATAATCATGAAAAATGTATGCTTGTGAACAATAGGAATCTAATAAAATATACAGAATCTTTAATAGCTCTGTTTAAATGAGAAGTATGTGAGTCTTTTTTAAATTTTCTTTAATTCTGTGATTATATTCTCTTTTTAATTTAGAGTGCTTGTTATCTGCACTCTTCTTACTGGAGATAGAAATATGAATTGTGAGTTTCAGTGATGCATTCTGATCACTATGAATTCAATTCAAGCTGCAGTGTTGCCTAGCAACAGGTTAACTTTTCTGCAGTGAAATTCCTCAGTAGCAGCAACCTATGAAGTATCCGATGAGGAATCTCCTACCTTAAGTATACCTTTTATTACCTTGTTGTCATATTCCATTGATTGGGGGAATTTCATAGTAATCATACAAAGATACTAAAGTTTAAAGAGCTGCATTTTAAAATCCACATCCCTGAATGTTCTGCCTTCTGTCTGGAAGAGGAGAATGGAGCAAGGGGCTTTTCTAGATTCTTTTCCAGTCTCTAGTATTCCCCAGATAAGAATAGGGAAGGGAAATGGTGAAAACTTTGATTTCTAATCTTTATGAATGGTAGCTTGACCTGGCTCCAGTCAGATATAATGTTTCCCTTTTTTATTATGAAGAGTTTTTTGAGATATAATATGTAATTTACTATAAAACTCATCCTTTTAAAGTGGTTTTTAGCCTACTTATTTGCACAGTTGTGTAACCATCACCACATTTTTAGAACATTTCTTAAAAAAAAAGAACATTTCTATCACCTAAAAAGAAAACCCATACCCATTAGCAGTCACTCCCCATTTCCCCCCAATCCTTCTCCCAGCTCCAAGCAATCACCAATTTTCTGTCTCTATGGATTTGCCTATTCTGGACATCTTATATAAAGGGAATCATATAATATGTATGATTTTTGTATCTGGCTTTTTGCATCTGGCTTCTTTCATTTAGCATAATGTTTTTTTTAAGATTTTATTCATAGAAACACAGAGAGAGAGAGAGAAAGGCAGAGGGAGAAGCAGGCTCCATGCAGGAGCCCGATGTGGGACTCGATCCTGGGTCTCCAGGATCACACCCCGGGCTGCAGGCAGCACCAAACCGCTGCACCACCCGGGCTGCCTAAGCATAATGTTTTTAAAAGTCATCCATACTATAGCATCTCTCAGTACTTCATTCCTTTTTATTGCCAAATATTATTCCCTTATATGGATATACCACAATCTGCTTATCCATTCATCCATCAACAAACATTTGGGTTATTTCCACTTTTTAGCTACTGTAAATAAGGCTGTTATGAACATTTGTGTACCAGTTTTTGTGTAGACATGTTTCCTTTGCCTTGGAAATACACCTAGGAGTGGAATTGCTGGGTCATATGTGTTCAACATTTTGAGGAAAACTCAAACTATTTTCCCAAGTGGCTGCACCATTTTACATTCCCAACAGCAGTGTATGAGGGTTCCAATTTCTCCACATTCTCACCACCACTTACCATCTGTCTTCTTGATTATAGACATCCTAGTGAGTAGGAGGTGGTATCGTATTGTGGCTTTAATTTGCATTTCCTTGATGGCAATGATGTTAAGCATCTTGTCTAGTGCTCATTGGTCATTTGTTTATTTTCTTTGGAGAAATATCTGTTCAAATTCTTTTTCCATTTTTAAATTAGTTTTTACTATTGAGTTGCTTTTTCTTTCTTTTTTCCTTGTGATACTTGGATTCTTTGTAGAAATGCATTGAGGTCAAGGCCTTCACAGGAACCAAAACACTCAGACCAAAACAGTTACCACCAGTTAGTTAGGGAGGAGAAGAGAGAGCAGTCACTGTACATCAGTGTCAGTGAATGGATACACAGCAGGCCCCAGGGAATGCTCCCGATGAACATGCTCATATCTGTCTGGTATCCTCACATCACTCCTGAAATCAGAATCTTGCTATTCAGCCTCCACAGAGCGTAGTGCCTTCTCTTACTCTCAAAGAGCACTGGGTGAGTGGGGAGGCTCTTTACTGTAAAAAGAAAAGGATGGCCACTGCCACCACCCACCATCCACCGCACCCTGTGGTCAGGTTCTGTGCCTCCATTAGTCCCCACTATTTACCCCAAAGTCTGGAAAACAGTTGACAAATAAATGACTGTAAGGACTTCTTTTTTAAATTTCAGTAACAGTGAGTTGGTTGCTCTTGCTCGCAAATTTCCTTTATGTCCCAATTTTAACATACATATAAGCATTTACTGCTCTGAGCCTTTGCAAATAATTTTAACTATTTAAAGATCATTTTAACATTTTTCAAATAATTTGAAACTAATTTAATCCTCATAACAATTCTGTGAAGTAGGTAATATTACTATCTCTATTTTATAGATGAGGAAACTGAGGCATAGACAGAAAAAGTAACCTGTCCAAGCCAACAGCTGATGAGTGGCAAAGGCAGAGTCAAACTCTGCCTAGCTCCAATCTGTGCTTGTCAACTGCCGTGCGATGCTCCTTTGCCAATTGTGTTTTAATGTTTTGTGGGGTAGGGGGGCAATACTGGAGCCTAGTTCATGTAAAGGCATCCCTTCACAATAGGTTCAAAAAGTCATCCAAAACACAATTTGGGGAAGGAACCCTACCATGAATCGGTTCCTCACATAAAGAATTCTGTGCTAATGCAATCAATGTTGAATTTCATTTTCATATGTTAGCTTTTGCTTTCCTTGAAGTAGGTCACCCATTTGTTGCTGGGAAAATGGTACTCCCTAACCCAGTTTTGCACATAGCCAACATTTTCTAAATGTTGAATGATGTTGAATGAATTAATGAATTAATTCATGTGCAGTGCACAAGACTGCAGGTTGCTTGCCTGGAGCAGGCCTTCCTCCAAAGAGAATCTTGGCTGGCTCCTGGGGACAAGTACAATGTCCTTCTCTCACCATGTACCCAGAGGACAGATGAATCTGCCTCACATTCCTGTTATCCAAGGGCATCACTCAAAACAGAAGCCCTTCTGGTCATCTGAACTCAGCATTTTCATCTCTTAATGCTCTAAATATTCCTTTCCCAGGTATGACCACCCATGGCTCCCCTTCATTCCAAAATCTCTACACTTCCTTCCATTGTAAACAAATTTCCCTTACTCCTCCACCTTCTTCTCTACTCAGACTCTGCCCTAGAGGACACATCTACTTAGAGGCTAGTAGTTCTCTTTCACCTTATATACAATGAGGAGTTTCTCCATTCCTTATGCTTTTCCCACATCACTAGTCTTCCACCTTATTACAAAAATAGTAGAAATTATGAGCAACTTGTCCCAATCCACTGTTACTGTCATCTGTTTATAATACCCTCTTATTCCCCTCATTGCACTTATATACCAACTTTCTCAGCTCTTCCATCCCATCCACCATTTATTTTAGCCATTATCCCCTGATCACAGTTTTTTTCCCCTCTACCCCTAGTCCTGCCTCTGTCCTGTGTCATTTCAGAGTTCAGGGGTTCATCCATCAAATATCCAATATCCCCAGCTTCCTGCATATATTCCTCTCCAAAAACCTTCTCTCTACTAATCATATCAATTAACTGCCATGGCCACACCTTACACATTGTAACCACTAGGAACTGCTTGCTTGCTCTCCCACTCTCTATCTCCCTCCCCCTCTCCCCTCCATCTCTCCCTCCTATAACTCTCTCAATCTCTCCCTCTATTTCTCATCCTAAATTCAGACTTTAATCAGAATGCCTTATCCTTTTTTGTCTCATCTCCAGTTACTCTTGCTATGCTTGTTCTTCATTATCCACAACTCCTATTTTGACTCTATCAGTTATTTGCTCCTTTACTAGCCAGCAATTCGGCCACTGTCTTGCCAATATTATTATTTCTTTATTCCATCTATTCCATCCATCTACTCCACTCTTTACTCTGTATCCTCTCAACAGACTCCATACCAGCCTCCTTACCTCTAGTCTTATTCTCCAATATCAGCTATAGTGACTTTTCTAAAATGCAAATCTAGCCATGGGGTTCCCCCCAATTAAAACTCTCCTATGACTTCTCACCACTCTCAGGATAAAGTCTAAATTCTTTATCTGGTTGGAAAGTCCTTCCTAATTTTATATGTCCCAGAGCTTACCTCTTACCACATCTCACCCCCCAATACACCCCTTTTTATGTTCTAGCCATGTTTCAACTATGTGTCATGGTCCCTGGCAGCTCTCTCTCTCTCTCTCTCTCGCTCTCTCGCTCTCTAGCTCTCTCTCACCCTGTCCCTCTCTTGTCTCCCTTCTTCTCTCTCAGACTCTGCATACTTTGTTCTCTCTGCCTGGAATACTGTCTCCTTCCCTCCCTCTCTTCACCTGCATAACTGTCATTTCTAGAGTCTTTAGTTGTTTCTTCCTCCAGAACACCTGTCTGACCATCTTGCTTCTAGCTTTCCTATAACACCTTGAACTTACCATATTGTGCGAGGTTTCACCCAGTAATGTAAAAAACTATTCCTTGCTACTACCTCTGCTAGACTATAGGCTTCATGAGGTCAAAGACCATGTCTTGTTCATCACCCTATCCATAGCATCTAGCACAGTCTCTGAAACATTGAACAAACATATAAATGAGTTACTGAAGAAAAAGCTTTACCTTTAGGGATATAATTAAAATCAATGCTTCTCATTAATAATATAAGCAGCAACTTTTCTCTGCTGTAATCTTGTACTACCTCAAAAAGTAGTAATGACTCATCTAGCTCATGAAATGCCATAGTAGACACTCTCTACTCATATTCTACCAAACTTCACTACAAGTACCAACTATGTGACTCTGTCTAAGGGATTCCTCTGGCTGCAGGAACATGCCAAAATGTAGAAATGCCAAGGAGTTAATGCCTCTCTGGGAGCAATCCTCAACTGAGGAAGAATGGGGTTTGATGGATAAATACTCCAGCTTTCCTTCCCCTCAAGCAAAATATCTCTGAGGCATACTCATTGCAGTCTCCCAGAGGTCTCCAGCAGGACTGGGCCCCATTTACCCACACCAATAACTTGTTTATTAATACAGCCTTTATTTAAAGGTTTTCTTCTCTGTGTCATTTCCTTATCAGTGTTTCCTGGGATTATCTCCCACATAAACTGTTACACTAAAATTATTTTCAAGGTTTGATTCTGAGATAACCTAACTTAGCTGCTCACCCAGTTCCTTGACTATTCTTCAAATACAGTTTAGCAATCCACAAGCATAAAACACCATATCTCATCATCTGGCCCTGGGACGGTGATTTATTTACAATCTCCATCTGTGGCCATAACCAATTACCTTCAACTTATTTCACTTTTTAATAAAAACTGAATTAGCATTTGACATTATCATTATAGTGGTAATAATAGTAACAAATATAATAATGAGGCATAAATTTTCTAGAGCATTTTCTGTGTGCTAGACACTATTATAAGTGATCATGTGAATTCATTCAAGAATCCTATGCCCTCAATCCTACCCATGATTCCTCCATTATGTCAAATGTATCCTGACCTCCTTTGTCTCTCTATATGACCAGTCAATTCTTGGGGCCATGGCAAGCAGAGTGATAGGATAAACTTAGAGTCCACAATACAGAGCAATGATTCCTCAAAACCACCCTATGGTAGCACAGCTGAGGTCCACATGAGAATTATGGCCAAAAGAAGTCTAGACCAGAATGAAATTAGGCTTCATTCCAGACAAAGACCACCAGGAACACACATAAAATTAAACAAGCTCAGTTTAGTACTCATTGCAGTGAGAAAAATCACCATGGGGAATGTCAGTGAGAGGATACTAGAAAAGATTTATCATAGGAATTGGCCTGTGACAGGTGCTTTGAAGGAGGGTTTGAAGAAGCAGGGCTTTGCTCTAGATTGATTGCTTTCAGGAAGCAGGAGTAATTCTATGATTTAATGTTTTATTTTATTTAAATTTAATTAATTAATTATATATTTTGCTCCTATAACATTGTTCCTATAACATTGGGGTGCAGGTGCCCTTTTAGATAACTATGTTTGTATCCTTGGGGTAAATATCTAGTGGTACAAGTGCTGGGGCATAGGTATCTCTATTTTTAACTTTTTGAGGAAAGTCCATATTGTTTTCTATAGTGGTTATTCCAGCTTGGATTATCACCAGTATATTGTGATTATTCCTGGGATGCAAGTATTTTTCCTGGGCTGCAAGGGTGGTTCAACATCCACAAATCAATCAGTATGATACACTACATTAATAAAAGAAAGTACAAGAACTATATGATCCTCTCAATAGATACAGAAAAAGCATTTGACAAAATACAGCATGCATTCTTTCTTGATTAAAACTCTCCATAGTGTAGGGATAGAGGGAACACATCTCAATATCATAAAAGCCATCTACAAAAAGCCCACAGGGAATATTATTCTCAATGGGGAAAAACTAAGCTTTTCCCCTAAGGTCAGGAATACGACAGGGATGCCCACTTTCACCACTGCTATTCAACCTAGTACTAGAAGTCCTAGCCTCAGCAATCAGACAACAAAGAGAAATAAAAGGCATCCAAATTGGCAAAGAAGAAGTCAAACTCTCACTCTTCACAGATGGCATGATACTCTATGTAGAAAACCCAAAAGACTCCACCCCAAAGTTGCTAGAACTCACAGAGCAATTCAGCAAAGTAGCAGGATATAAATAAAATCAGTGCACAGAAATCAGTGGCATTTCTATACACTAACAATGAGACAGAAGAAAGAGAAATTAAGGAATCCATCTCATTGACAATTGCACCCCAAACCATAAGATACCCAGGAATAAACCTAACCAAAGAGGTAAAGGATCTGTACTCTGAAAACCATAAAACACTGATGAGAGAAATTGAGGAAGACACAATGAAATGGGAAAATGTTCCATGCTCATGGATTGGAAGAATAAATATTGTTAAAATGTCTATGCTACCCAAAACAATCTACACATTCAATGCGATCCCTATCAAAATACCATTGACATTTTTCACAGGGCTGGAACATATAATCCTAAAATTTGTATGGAACCAGAAAAGACCTCGAATAGCCAGAGGAATGTTGAAAAAGAAAACCAAAGCTGGTGGCATCACAATGCCAGACATCGAGCTATATTACAAAGCTGTGATCATCAAGACAGTATGGTACTGACTCAAAAACAGACACATAGATCAATGGAACAGAGTAGAGAACCCAGAAATGGACCCTCACCTCTATGGCCAACTAATCTTCAACAGAGCATGAAAGAATATCCAATGGAAAAAGGACAGTCTCTTCAACAAATGGTGCTGGGAAAATTAGACAGCCACATGTAGAAGAATGGACCATTTTCTTACACCACACATGAAAATAAACTTACTATTTTAATAAATCTTATGCAGAAAGAGGGAGGATTAGAATAAAACTAAAGCTGTGATTGGTAAAGAAGCAATAGTCATTCAGATCAGCAGAAAGAGGAACATGTTGGTTCATTTTTGTGGCTTGGGCGATGATCATGTTTTATCTGTGTTCAAACCTGATTATAGAGTGATCTTGTTTATGTTTTGACTAACTGTGACCACTGAGCAGCCTCATCTTATGTTGTTGTTCAGGTAATATTTTATATTCAATAAGAAAACACGATAGCTCAGTTGTGAGTGCCCAGCCAGCTTACAATAACACCAAGGCCCAGCTGATGGTATCGTATCAGACCAGCTGCCAGATGACAGGGACTACTGTTTTTTCTCAGGGCAAATATGCAAAGCTTCAAATTGAAAATGAAAGAGTAATAAATATTGCTTTTGTATACAAGATTCTTTTCTCCCATCTTCTTTCATTGTAGAACTTCAATTTTGTTCTGGGATCCACCCTGCCCCCATGCAGCCATGTTCTTCAGGGGAAGTGAGCACTACTGACCGACTCCAAAGTAAGATCTGTGTGATCTCAGGATAATCCTATTCCCTTTGACAGAGATTGGTTCAAAAACAGACATGTGACCTAATTTTGGTCAATGATTCTTGAGGGGAGGCCTGCTTGGGCACCACTGAAAAGGTTTCTTACTCTTTAGAAAGTGCCACAGGATGACATAGTCTCTTTCCTCTCATTTTTCTCAGCCTGGTGATAATGTCAACATTGAAGACTCAGGAAAAGAAGGTGTTAAGAATTTGAATTAATGATAACAAAGGTGCCAAATCAAGCAACCCTGGAGCCTCCCTATCCTGGCACTTCCAGTTATGTGATTTAATACATTTCTTCTTATAGGAGAATACATTTCCTTTCATATGAGATAATACATTTCCTTTTTCTTTACCCAATTGAGTGAGAATTTTCTGTTACTCACATCAGTGTATTCTTAAAAAGTAGTGAGAATGAAAAAAGATGAAGAGTCAAAGAACTCTTCAAAGAAGAGAGGACAGGATAGAACAACGTTAAAAAGTAAGGCATGTGGTGTAGGAATTCCCTATTGTGTGACAGCTTAAAGGAACTGCAGGTTACCCAACTTGGATGTCATGTGCAAAAACCTCAGTTTTGCCCTTATCAACTATCTAGATTAATCAATGCATCTGAGTTTCTGCTGCATCTACTCTATGGAATCTCAACTTCAGATAAATTCCCCCAATCGTTTCTCCATCCCAGCTTCTAGGCTGCCAAGCACAGCTAGAGGAAATATATGTCATTGTATCAATAGGGTCTACTGTAAATCTAGACTTTCTAAACTCCAAAAGAATATGTTACTTTTAGATCTGAGCCACAAGTTCTGTATACTTCTGTAGGAACCTCGTTGTCTAAAATTAATTTATGTTATAATTAGTATTTTAAATTGAAAAATTAATACTTGCTTCTTGTAAAATAGAGCTCTGCCTTATGAATTCATCTCTCTCTATCTTCATCCATCTTCTGCTTGTTATACCAAATCATAGAGCCATGCCTTTTACCTTGCCAAAGCCAATGCTTTCACCAGTGCTGGCAAACCTGTCCTATCAGCTAAAGAATATAATGCAAAGCAAAATAAGTCAGAGAAAGACAAATTTATTATTTCTCTCATATGTGGCATTTAAGAAACAAAACAGATTAACAAAAGGAAAGAGAGTCAGACAGACAAACCAAGAAACAGACTCTTAAGTATAGAAAACAAACTGATGGTTACCAGAGGTAAGGGTGATGGATGAAATAAGTGGTGGGGATTAAGGAGGGCATTTGTCGTGCTGAGCACAGGGTGATGTATGGAAGTGCTGAATTACTATCCTGAAACTAACATAACACTATGTTAACTATACTGGAATTAAAGTTTAAGAATTTAATTTTTAGAAACCTGTCTTTCTCTCACTCTTCTTTCCTGGACTGTTACAAGAGCCTCTGAACGGTGTTCTCTTACCTCTTTTTCTCCCATCTAATTCAGCCTCCATATGGCTGGAACATTGATCAAATTATGTCAGTTTCCTACTCAAAATCTTCTCTTGACTTCCAAATGCCTATAGAAAAGGATACAAACAATAGGTCTTTTCCCCTCTGTGTCTTTGCTCCTTTTGTTCTCTTTTTCTGTTATGTACTTTTTCCTGCTTCACCGTTGAAGCATTCTTCATGTTTCAAGGCCCAATTCAAAAGTCTCTCCTTCCTGAAGATTCTCCAAAACATCCAGGTAAAATCAGCCAATTCTTTGTGCTCAGGGCCATACATTTCTTCTTTACTTTGGCCCTTATCCTATCACACTGTTAATAAGAGTTATCTGTATCCATAGATATTTATCTCCAGAGCTCTATGATATATTTATTTTTGGTAAGAATCATAAGTTTTATATACCAGAGCACCTGGTACAAGACTACATAAAAAGCCCTCAAAAATATTTTTAAACATGTTTATTAGTACCATCAAATAAAAAGAACACTAACATTTGTTCAGTATCAGATGGCATATCATATAAATAAAACCTATTTGATAAAATTACAAGGAAACATTTAAGTAAGAAATTGTTGGCAACCATCCCTGCAATGCCAGCAACCGAAATGAAGTTCGATCCCTTTGTGACTTCTGACCAGAGCAAGAACCACAAAATCTATTTCAATGTACCTTCCTGCATTCACAGGAAGATTATGTCTTTCCCTCTTTCCAAAGAGCTGAGACAGAAGTAAAACGTTCAATCAATACCCATTTGAAAGGATGATGAAGTATAGGTTGTGCAAGGACACTACAAAGGTCAGCAAATTGGCAAAGTAGTCTAGGTTTATCAGAAAGAAATGTGTCATCTACTCTGAAACAGTACAGCAAGAAAGGTGACTGACATAACTGTCCATGTGGGCATTCATCCTAACAAGGTGGTTATCACTAGACTGAATCTGGACAAAGACCACAAAAAAAATCCTTGAAGGTAAAACCAAATCTCATCAAGTAGGAAAGGAAGAGGGCAAATATAAGGAAGAAACAATGGAGAAGATGCAGGAATAAAGTCTAATCTTTTATATGACTTTAAATAAAAACTGTTAAAATGAAAAAAAATTGTTTGATGCCTTTGTGAAAAATATAAAATGAATGATTTCATGTTTTTAATACTACAGTCTATAAAACACTATCCATCTATTCCCATCTGCATCATGACACCCAATTTTGCCTCTAGATCTCAAGAATGGGATTCTCAAAACCTGCATCCATACATACATAAGGGCTTAGTCTTATAAATAAGAGCTAGAATCTTGATAACACGGTACACCCTCTTCTTTCTATGTTCTCACCATCCATTAGGATTAAAGAAGAGGTAATTCTGAGTGTGGTGATCAGAAACCAGAGTCTCCTTGTCAGATCCACTATGACTAGGGAAAAGATCTGATCCCTCACCTCATTGCTTTAAAAGCATTGATAATTACCACATCTAAACCCATCAATTATTGAACCCACTAAATAATCTAAACTTAAAATGTTTCATATTTGATACATATAAAATTAGAAAAGATGTATTCATAATGAAAAACAAAATGAAAAGTGGTAAACCGTAATATTTACCATTTATTGAACAGTTAACATAGGCTTGACACACTGTGCCAACATTTTACATAATTTTTCATTTAATCCTAAACAAGTGCAATAGATAAAATCACACCCTTATTGCAAATTAGGAAACTGAGGGTTAGAAAGACTAATTTGCCCAAGAACATGTAGCCACTAAATGTCAGGACAGAAACAGCTATGCCGCAGACCCCAGCACATGCTCTTTGCCATCACTCTATACCACCAGCCCCACAAACAAAAACATTTTTCTTTGTGATGCACTCTGCAAAGAAGTTTCCAAAAGTACATATATGTCTCCTTTGACCAAGGAATTTCAACAGATCAAGAATTCGTTCTAAGAAAATAATCTTTCTTCCCTTTCCAACACCCCTGCTATTTAGAATCTGTTGTGAATAGAGGGACATGTGTCACTTCCAGGTAGATGCAGTGAAAAGTCTGGGCATACATTTCCAGCATCTCTTCCTTTGCCATGATAATTGACCTTGACACATGTTGCAGATGGCAGCTACAATATTGTGAAATCTCTATTATACTAGGTCTCTGAGGACTGTGTGCCCTGACCTCATTGACTCATGATGAACATGCAGTATGAATGAGAAACAAGTACTTATTGTATTAAGCCATATTTGGAGGTCAACTTATCACTGAAACATAACCCAGCCTATCCTGACTAATATAGCTGCCAAATAACAAAAAAAATTAAATAGAAAAAAACCCTTTACATATGAGTTTTTCTTACAACACTAAAAATAGTTAAAATCATAAATGTCTAACAGATAATCAAACTATTAATGCAAATTACCAGATAGTGAGACTGCTACTTAAAATGATTGTGGCAATTATGATATAGTATTAGATGGAGAAAGCAGATTACAAACTGTATCTTCTTTGATGTGCATCCTAAAACAAAGTACCTACATATAGGCATGGGACTGGGACTACAAAAGGATCTGGAAAAAAATAAAAACAGTATTTTCATAAATGATGAAATAAGGAAGTAGGAAAGACATTGTCATTTTATGACTCTGTTTATAAAGGAATGTATTAAAATGGATCCTTTTCCCCTACATATCACATCAAATTAATACTTTCCTTTAAAAAGTACATGTCTTAAAAAAAATAAAAAATAAAAAATAAAAAAAATAAAAATAAAAAGTACATGTCTTAAAGTAAAATGTTAGAAAACCAAAATAGAAGAGTTGAGGTTGAGAGTTTTAAGTTTATAATACGTTTTTTCATATTTGTAATAAAAAGAAATCAGACCTTGAAATATTAAACATTCATTTCTCTTCATATTGGCTAGTTGTGAAACTATTTCTTCAGGTGAACTCCTTCTTTAGTATTATGGCCCTGCTGAGATAATCCTAAATCCTTTACTGTTATATTCTTTACATTTCTCCTCAGTACAATAGTCACCTGGTCTAATCAGGAAGGCTCAACCATAAAAGACACAATAAACATCCTCAGGAAGAATTCAATTAAATGCAGAAACTAGGTTTTCTAGCTCTTCCTATCACTGAAAAAATAAAATTTACCTAGCTTGTGAACACAAAATATCATTTTAGGTTAGAGTCGCTGTCTGTGTTGCCCTTCTAAAAATGTTAACTGGTTTTTGGCTTTTGAAACAAAATTTGAATTTTCATTTGTTATAATCTTATTTGTTAAACAGCAACAAAAATAGAATGACAAACCCAAGAGGTACAATAAAGGAAATGCTAAGCACAAGACTTGTTTCTCATGTAGCTTCCATAAAATCCATGTGTCATGACTCACTTGCAAATGAAATTACAAGTCACCTGTTTAATTATAAACAGCTGCTATTTCCAATCTTTACCATAAGACAAATTCCTTAACAGTGAATCTTATCCCAAATGGAATGTATGTCTGCATTGGCTTCTTTTTTTTTTCTACTTAAATTCGATTAGCCAACATAAAGTACATACTTAGTTTCAGATGTCATATAGAATGATTTATCAATTGCATATTATAACATCCAGCGCTCATCACATCATGTGCCCTCCTTAATGCCCATCACCCAATTATCCCATCCACCCACCCACCTCTCCTCTTTCAATCTTCAGTTTGTTTCCTATAGTTAAGAGTCTCTCATGGTTTTTCTCCCTCTCTGATGACTTCCCATTCAGTTTTCTGTCCTTTACCCTTTGATCCTCTGATCTGTTTCTTATGTTCCACATATGAGTGAAACCATATAATTGTCTTTCTCTGATTGACTTATTTCAGTCAGCATAATACCCTCCAGTTCCATCCATGTCAATGTATGTGGTAAGTATTTGTTCTTTTTGATGGCTAATATGCCATCTTCTTTATCCATTCATCTGTCGATGAGTATCTCAGTTCCTTTCACATTTTAGCTATTGCGGACATTACTGCTATGAACGTTGGGGTGCACGTGCCCCTTCGGATCACTACATTTGTATTATAGGGGTAAATACCTAATAGTACAATTACTGGGTCGTAGGATAGCTCAATTTAACTTCTTGAGGAAACTCCATACTGTTTTCCAGAGTGGCTGTACCAGCTTGCATTCCCACCAGCAGTGTAAAAGGATTCAATAAGCACTGGGTGTTATACTACATGTTGGCAAACTGAATTTTTAAAAATTTATTTTTTTATAGGGGAAAGCAGAGAAAATGAGTGGGAAAAATCAGAGAGGGTGACAAAACATGAGAGACTCCTAACTCTGGGAAATGAACAAGGGATAGTGGAAGGGGAGGTGGGCGGGAGGATGGGGTGACTGGGTGACAGGCACTGAGGAGGGCACTTGGCGGGATAAGCACTGGGTGTTATACTATATGTTGGCAAATCGAACTCCAATAAAAAATGCATAAAAAACAATAAAATAAAAACTATTTTCATTTAAAAAATAAATACATAAATAAAATTTTTAAAAAGCATTCTCCTTTCTCCATATCCTCCCCAATATTTGTTGTTTCCTGACTTGTTAATTTTAGCCATTCTGACTGGCATGTGGTGACATCTCATTGTGGTTTTGACTTGTATTTCCCTGATGCCAAGTGATGTGGAGCATTTTTTCATGTGTCTGTTGGCCATTTCTATGTCTTCTTTGGAGAAATGTCTGTTCATGTTCTCTGCCCATTTCTTGACTGGATTGTTTTTTGGGTATTGAGTTTAATAAGTTCTTTGTAGATCTTGGATACTAGCCCTTTATCTGATATGTCATTTGCAAATATCTTCTCCCATTCTGTAGGTTGCCTTATAGTTTGTTGACTGTTTCCTTTGCTGTGCAGACACTTTTAATCTTGATGAAGTCCAAATAGTTCCTTTTTTGCTTTTGTTTCCCTTGCCTTTGGAGATGTGTCAAGCAAGAAGTTTCTGCAGCCAAGTTCGAATAGATTGCTGCCTGTGTTCTCCTCCAGGATTTTGATGGGTTCCTGTCTCACATTTAGGCCTTTCATCCATTTTGAGTTTACCTTTGTATGTGGTGTAAGAAAATGGTCCAATTCCATTCTTCTACATGTGACTGTCCAATTTTCCCAGCACCATTTGTTGAAGAGACTGTCCTTTTTCCATTGGATATTCTTTCATGCTTTGTTGAAGATTAGTTGGCCATAGAGGTGAGGGTCCATTTCTGGGTTCTCTACTCTGTTCCATTGATCTATGTGTCTGTACCATACTGTACCAGTTTGAGTCAGTACCATACTGTCTTGATGATCACAGCTTTGTAATATAGCTCGATGTCTGGCATTGTGATGCCACCAGCTTTGGTTTTCTTTCTCAACATTCCTCTGGCTATTCGAGGTCTTTTCTGATTCCATACAAATTTTAGGATTATATGTTCCAGCCCTGTGAAAAATGTCAATGGTATTTTGATAGGGATCGCATTGAATGTGTAGATTGTTTTGGGTAGCGTAGACATTTTAACAATATTTATTCTTCCAATCCATGAGCATGGAACATTTTCCCATTTCATTGTGTCTTCCTCAATTTCTGTCATCAGTGTTTTATGGTTTTCAGAGTACAGATCCTTTACCTCTTTGGTTAGGTTTATTCCTGGGTATCTTATGGTTTGGGGTGCAATTGTCAATGAGATGGATTCCTTAATTTCTCTTTCTTCTGTCTCATTGTTAGTGTATAGAAATGCCACTGATTTCTGTGCACTGATTTTATTTATATCCTGCTACTTTGCTGAATTGCTCTGTGAGTTCTAGCAACTTTGGGGTGGAGTCTTTTGGGTTTTCTACATAGAGTATCATGCCATCTGTGAAGAGTGAGAGTTTGACTTCTTCTTTGCCAATTTGGATGCCTTTTATTTCTCTTTGTTGTCTGATTGCTGAGGCTAGGACTTCTAGTACTAGGTTGAATAGCAGTGGTGAAAGTGGGCATCCCTGTCGTATTCCTGACCTTAGGGGAAAAGCTTAGTTTTTCCCCATTGAGAATAATATTCCCTGTGGGCTTTTTGTAGATGGCTTTTATGATATTGAGATGTGTTCCCTCTATCCCTACACTATGGAGAGTTTTAATCAAGAAAGGGTGCATGCTGTATTTTGTCAAATGCTTTTTCTGTATCTATTGAGAGGATCAAATGGTTCTTGTCCTTTTCTTTATTAATGTGATGTATCACGTTGATGGATTTGTGAATGCATTGCTTCTTTTAACTAGAATCCCAGTTCTGTTTGAGCCATTTGAAGTAAGAGGCAAACTTTGCTTTTCCTTCAGATCAAAATGTTCCCTGTGGAATTCCCAGGTAGTCTTGAAATAGAGCTCTAAATCTGGTTTTACTAGCTCCATAGGAAAAAATAATAATAACCAAAGAAAAACAAACAAGCCTATACAGACGAGGACACTAGGAAACTTCAGTGTCATTGGGATTTAGTTACCCATATAGATAAGTTTGTGGAAAGAAAGAAGCAATCTCTTCTTCAAGATATATTTCAAGGATTATCTTCAGAGAAAACAAATCACAAATAGGAAACACCCTCTGGAGAAAATCAAGAAAATGCCCCCTGTTGTCATAATCATTTCATCAGTGACAATGCTTTACTTTAGGGAAATTGAGTAAAGAAATCTGTATATCCATTCAAAATTAGAACCTAGACTGAAATATCAATAAAAATTAGTCCTAGTGGCACTGAAATACCACTCAAAGTAGAACATTTTAATAACACTCAGAATAGAAGATATAATGTTAACAGTTTGATAGGGCTTGATATGGTTGTCCTTGTTTAAGATAATGGTCTAGAAAAAAATATTTAAACCACCTAATGGTATTTAGTCATTTGAAATAAAAGATTTGTGGTAGGCACTATTGATTGTCTCCCAACAAACATTTCCTCCTTCATCTTTGCTAGGAAAACCTCAGTTGGATTCCTTTATCTATGTGCTATCAAAAAAAAAAAAAAGTATCCCAAACTTGGAAATAAGGCAAAATAATGACTTCCTTTCTTACAATGGCTAATAGGCCCAATGAAAGAGTATCTAATTCTCTAAGGAAGTATACATTTATTTGATTTACAATTTACTCTTGACTCTGTAAAGGTACATATTAATTTCTAGAGCATTAATAATTTGCAAGGAATTTCTGTCTGGTAAAAAAAATATATAACCACTAAGGTTGCAGTGCTATAGTCCTATAACATTTGTTAATAAATAAGTGTTATAAGTAATTTAGCAGCTACATTTTAGCATTCTTTCACCCTACCTATTACTTTCTCCTAACCAACTTTAATCAGCTTTACTATTTTGATGGCTCCCTCATTAAGGAGTTACCTTTGACATGTGTTCATTCTATGCTTATAGAGTCTTGTTTTTAAACATTTGACAATATGTAGCCCCAGGCAATGAATTGTGATTGATCTCAGACAATTGTGGCATTCCCCTACCTCTTAACCAGTAATTGTTCTAGGAATGAGCATATTTGAGTCTTAGCTGCTACAATAAAAATAATGTCCAGACATACCTGTTTTTAACTTTATACTACCTCAGAGTATAATCAGAAAACCTGTTAGCATACCTGAATCTACTGCAGTGGGCTGGGGGCTGGGAAGAATAAGGATAGAATGAGAATAAATGGTCTATTACTCAGAAATTTTCTTGGCCCATTTCAGAAAGGATATTCCTGAACCATTTCTTAAAATACAAATATTTACTTGATTGACTAGCTTTCCATCCTCAGTTGTCTTGTTCACACTGTCAATAGCAGCTCTATAACTCCTTTGGTCTGACATGCAGACCTTAATAGGCCCTCATTTATATTACTGTTGTTTCAAGCAAAGTTCCTTCACTGAGTACTTTATAAAAATTGACATCCCATTACTTTAGTTAGTTCAGAGTTTGCAGATGTAAATTATATTGTACTCTCTATAATAAACTTAATTACAGAAGCTTCTGATGACTATGATTTACTTCTCAAGGATGACAGGATTCTTTGAATTTCTCAGCAATGGACACACATTTTGATTAAACAATGAATATACTCTATATTTTTGAACATTGTGAACCTGAAAGTATCTTTACGGAAGTATAAAATAATTTTGATGAATGCTTAAGTAAGAAATCTATACAGAGATAGAGGGGCCTTTAAGAGACCATCCAATCCTACTCTTGGTTTACAGGAGAGGACATTGAGGCCTAGGGGAATTTTATCACTGATTATTTAGAAATGCAAGTGCTTCCATGTTTTCTAAGCCAATAGAAAAAGAGAGCAAGTTTAAGAGACAGTATTCCTTATCCCAAGCCTCCACCCTCTACCAAATATGCCAGGAGGGAAGAGGGATGTTGTAGAAAGAGTTGGGTACAATAAGAGCTGTTGGTGTCCACCCATATCTTCTCCTACTCACCTATAGAGGTCAAAGATTACTTAGGGTAAACATCTGTAACTCTTGTCACAGGTACTTATTCAGCCCACATGGTTGATAACCTGGAAGTGTCAGAAAGCTAACACTCCTGGAATCAGTCTTCAATGAATGAAGTATAGACAACTGGTACATAAATATTCCTCCTTTTTAGATTGACCAAATCATCCCAGTTTTCCCAGGACTGTCTTGGTTTCAGCACTGGAAGTTTCATATCCCAGGAAACCCCGCAGACCCATGCAAACCAGGGCAGTTGGGCACCTTAGTTGGAAAAACTCTGAGGCATAATCTACACTGTGTCCCAGAGTTCCCCAGTATGATTGACCTTCAGTTGCCCACAATGGTAACTGACTTGTCCTCCTTTCCTTGCTTTCCCACCAAGATTTCTCTCAATCACTTCCAAAATAAATTATTTACGTTTGAAATCCTTATCTCAGGATCCATTTTTTGGGGGGGGACTCTAACTAAGATAATCATTAACATTTATGGAGAGCTTACCCTAAATGCTTTACATATCTTAATATGTTTTATCTTCACAATATTTTGAGGTTGATGATATTATCATCCCCATATTACACTGGAGGAAACAAAGGGTGCATAGAGGTTTAAGTCCTTTGCCCACACTCATACAACCAGCAAGTAGTAGAATTGAGATTTGAACCTAGGAAGTCTGACTCCAGATTTCGCATTCATAATTATTACCCTACACTGTGGAGTGGAAAACCAAGACTTTACTCATAACCACCACCAGATAATTCTTTCTGAAAACGTGCTCTGTAGATGGTGTGAGTCAACTATTTTCACTTCTGAAGGGAAACTAGATTATAGAATCATGTATGGCAGGAAGTGCAGCATGAACCTAAGAGGACCATGCTAAAATCTGAGTGCAAATGGAGTGTCCCGTGAGGGCCATTATAGGCAAAACAACTCTGAGAAGCCCCCTAAAATGGACATACAAAGGGGACTTGGCAGCCTCAGAAAGCAGAGGTGGGGAAACAGTTGAAGGCAATATGTCAGTGACCAGAATTAAGAAATTGCTCTTGGGCACAGAACAGTTGGGCCACCAGCCCAGCTCTGACCTTGTGGATGCCTGCTGAAGTCCCAGAGCAAGCTGCTCTCAGGGGCAGCTAAGATTTTAATTATCGTTGCCTTGGTTGGGTTCTCCCGAAACTGGATGCTGAAGCCAGGATTTGAGTGCAAGTTGGTTATTTAGTAGGCAGTCCCTAAAAGTATGAATGAGAGAGTAGATAGAATGAGACAAGGAAAGGGGGAAAACTGGTAAGAGGTACATCCATAAGGTCTTACCATGGTGGGCAGCTATGGCTCCATCCCTCTGGAGAGCCTCAGAGAAATTGCCTGTGACAACATGTCTCAGAATTATCCCACTGAAGCCTGAAGAAGCTGGGTTGACTTAGCAATCAAGTCCATCCCTCACTGGTTAATATTCATTCTTGGAGCATTAACTCCTCAACATTTCTTATCAAGCACACTCTTAGGATGAAAGAGCTAGGAACCCCCTTGTACAAGGGACTGTTGTCAGGCAACCTCTGGCCGGGGTGAACCAAGGAGATAGGTAGGAATGCACAATACACTATTTGCCACATTCATCTGTGGCCACCTGCCACCTGGAACAACAAGGATGAAACCCACGACAGCAATTCAGAATGGGAAGGAAGGGAAATAAAAGACACCTCTAAGGGTTTAGTTCTCAGTACAAACCGAAGAGACTCTGAAGATTCCCAGAGACACTTAGGATGAATCTGAGCAGCATTGGGAAAGAACCAAGAAAATAAGGTCTGGGAACTTTAAACGTTACATCAATCTTGTCTGTGAGCTATAAAACATATACTACATATGCAGATATAGCAGCTTAATCTAGCTGATACAGGCTCTCACTTGTGTCTTACTCAGAAAACATTAGAAATATGTATTCCTCAAAATGATTTCCAATGCCGTGATTCCATTTGCCAATGGCTAATGTGACACAGATCAGCCTTATTTTCTCTGTGGCTCTAAACTCAAATAGACACAGCAATAATATCCATATCACTCTTTATATTTTTATCAATCTCACATTGTTCACTTAGTGGTTTAGTCATAACTTCTCACCCCCTGCCTAATTAATCCTGCTACTAGAAACACACCATTTTTTCGCATAGGATGATGAATAATATAAAAATATAAGACTCTAATATATTCATAAGTGACCTTATATTGTTCCAGGAGAGAGAAGATATCTCCACAGAATATTAAAATAAATGACAGTATACATATATGTGTGTGTGTGTGTGTGTGTGTGTGTATGTGTGTGCGTTCAAGGGTTACAAGTGGTGCCCTTCAATTGGCTTATTTCTTGGAACAGAAGAAATCAGTTTAAATAAATATTTATTTTGCCAGTTGAATGATATCCCATAAATAAACTAGAGATGCAAAGAAAAAGAATGGTGGAGATCAACTAGGCCCTTGCTACTTAAAGTGAGATCCCTGCACCAGCAGCACCAACAGCTGCTTGGAGCTCTATAAAAATGTATAATCTCAGGTCCACTCCAGACCTGCTAACTCAGTGTTCATTTGAACAAGATCTCCAGGATACATACATGAAAATTGAGAAGCACTTGTGTAGTTGACTTCCTTTATTATACACAAGGTCCTTGAGATCCAGAGAGAGTAAATTATTTGTTTACCTTTTTGACATCATTTACTTTCCAAAGAACCCCAGAAAGAAAAGTGACCCTATCAAGGTAAAGAAGAAGTGATACATAACAGAAAATTTCCAGGAAATGAAATATTAATGGAAGCAGCAGAAAAATGAAAGAACTCTAATTTGAAATTGATAAAAATATCAACTATGGCATTCTTTGTTCATGAAATTGCTCTTTATTTTCTTTTTTTTAAAAGATTTATCTATTTATTTATGATAGACACACAGAGAGAGAGGCAGAGACACAGGAGGAGGGAAAAGCAGGCTCCATGCGAGGAGCCGGACGCGGGACTCGATCCCGGTACTCCAGGATCGCACCCTGGGTCAAAGGCAGGCGCTAAACTGCTGAGCCACCCAGGGATCCCCTGCTCTTTATTTTCAATTGTTATTTGAAATATGGCCAATAATAATGAGGATATAGCCTAAAATATAGCTCTTATTTTTTAAGTCCCGTGGTGTATCTGTTATACAAAGGGAGCAAGTTTGAGAATATTAGAGCACAAACTCAGGCATGTAGGAAATGGAACTTTATTCTCCTATAATTCAACTTAATTTCTATCTTGAGCCCCTGCTCTTCTACCAAGACCTTAATCTTAGGTAATTTGGTGTCCCTTCCCTTTCTCCTAGGTTATATCAAAGTTTAATGGCTTTTCTGGTGGCCAAAAGGTCCAGGGGCAAATATACTGACAATCTGGTTCTCAAAGTCATCTATCTACATGGGATCCTCAGAGATATCCATCATGCCATCTGGTCCTTGGTTATAATCCATATGGGTCATAGCTAAGTATCAAGGTAAGACCTTATTACAGTCTATCAGACCTCTTTCTCTACCACTCTTGGTCACTGCTTGGGAGCACCAGATTAATTCTGCTGCTTATCTGTCTTTTCAGGCTAAGATCTTGTCTTGTAAGAGCAGTAGTCACACACTCAAATGTCCCCACACTCCAGGCAGGTATGTGATGAATGAAGTTGGTTGTGGCAAGCCAGAGAATTTAGATCCCTTATAAAGGGGAGGCTAAAAAAATAATAATAAAAAAAAATAAAAATAAAGGGGAGGCTACTCTTTATTGCTTCAACCATCTGGTGGTTTCAGCCCCAGTATGTCAATATTTATGATTACTTACTGGCCAACAGGGTTCCCTTTCTGGCCTGTGTACTCCCTTAGTGCAGGAAAGCCTGCTTCACCCATCTTCATACCCCAGTATAGTTCCTGGTATTCATTTATTTGTATTTATTTATTCATTCATTTAACAAATATAGGTTGAGCACCCACCATGTTCTAGGCATGTGTTAGGTAGGCATTACAAATACACAGTCTCTGCCATCACAGAGCTTGCATTCATAAGTGGGAAATATTGACGTTAAACAAGTAACAAGTAAATGAATAAGGCAATTACATCCATTTTGTAAAATGAAGAGCCACGTTATTGCAGATTTGATGAAAAGGTTGGGGTGAGCTTTTTGCAGCTGGCCTGCCAGGAGTTCCAGGATTTCAGCTGTTCTGATTCAGGCCATGTTTTGGCATCTCCTAATTTCATTGTCCACTTAATAGCTCATGGGAGTGTCTCTTGATCCTTTGAGTACATAGAACACAGACATTTCCAAGCATTTCCCTGATGGCACAAGTTTTATTGGCCCAATTTGGAAAAATAGGCCAGAAGAATACTGGAAACTCAAGTACCTACCCTCTACCTCATAGTTCCCCTAGACAGGGTAACTTGCTGTTTCTTACCAGTCCTCACCCATCTTTTCATAATAATATTCACCCACACCCACTCTAAAGAGAATATGAAAATAAGTCCATCACTGGGTGAGGCAGCTGTGAGGAGGGAGAGCGCCAATCATTAATTCATATTCAAGTAATTGTAGGTCTTGGCGTCATAACGTTGATTGTATTTTGTTCCCAGTAATTTTCAGTAGTTCTTAATAGTCCTATGGCTTGCCCTTTACCCATTTAATTATTGTCAGTCATGCCCTCAAAGTATGGTAGAACAAACTTAGAACCAATAGTCACTATTTTACTTTAAATCTGGAGATTATAACAACTTGGCTTTCCTTATTAGGGTCCAAAACCTGAGAGGGGAAAGCTAGAGTTTTTATCTGTATCATAGACTCAAGACTAAGTAGTGTCAAGAGTATTTTTCAGCCACATAGAGAAGAAATAAGGTTTTAGAGAATAAATTTGAGTAAGATTATGGGGAAAGAGCAAGGGAGTTTAGAGCCAAGGTGGGACATTGTCATCTTGGTTCCTTCCTACCCTCCACTGCTTCCTTCCTTCTACTCTCCCCCACAAAATCTATAGGGAAAGGATGATAAAAATCCCCAGATAGAAAAAAATTTTTAAATCCCCAGATAGGTTTGGAGAAATGAATGAAAAAGAAGTTTATGTCTCACTTCACGTCTTTTTGAGATGTACTTCTTGCAAAGCTCCCTAAACCAACATGGGGCAGACCCAGAAAGGTTGAATTGATGGTAAGTTGTTCTAAGCAGAGAGAGAGCTAACCATGGCTGTATACACCTCATTCCCTTTCCCCTCTTCCCACTCCCAGCAAACTTCGGTATCCTTTGCTTTCCTACCACATAGTGTGAAAGGAGATTCATACATGTTACATTGTGTAAGTCATAGAAGACATCTGAGAAGTAAGAGCCATTTGGGCCTTCCAGGATGTCACTGTGGTGTGAGTTAAGAAGAACAGTAAAAGAAAAGAAAAGAAAGTTGTGGAGGAGACAGCACTAGAGATAGGATGGAGGAGGCAAATGAGCCTGCAAGAATCATAGGATCAGCTCTAACCAATAAAATAAGAACAGAAGTGGGGTGGGTCATTCTTCTGGAATGAAAATGCCCATGCTCAATTCCTTCATCTTTGCTTTTGTGGCATTCTCTAAAAAGTTCATGAGTTCCATGTGCAGCTACATGAAGGTGGTACTTTTATCAGTCTGTATCCCTGAGTGACTGCATGAAACAAAACTCCCAGTATTAGAATATGTAGTATGGTCAAGAGATATGCTTTTATTGTGTCAAACTACTGAGATTTGAGGAAGGGAGTGTTTGTTGCTGAAGCATAACCTAGTCTATTTTTACTAATACAAAATAATTTTCCTAGTTAAAAAAGTAAAAAGTTACAGCTTTATCTCTCTGAGCTTTATAATCTATGCATATTAATACTGCCACATATTAGATTGAACCACATGAAATTGCCATTTTGCTAGGTCAAAAAGAACTGAACATCAGCAATTTCATATAATTCAACTATAACTTTCCTTTGAGTGATCTTGCAGAATCCCAGGTACATACTCACACTATGACGTAGCATTTAAGTTAATTTTGTTAGATTATAAACTAAGGTGTGATTTCCATTGCTAAAACACAAACAAAACAATTCTTCTGTTTTGGTTTTAGACAACTTGAAAAATGTTAGAATTTGCTTCTCTTCAGCAATTGACATTCCATTGTGTAGGCAGGAATATAAGTAGACTTAGGAAACGGAGGCAGAGAAATGGAGTTTTTCTCTCATATAAAATCCTAGTGTAAGCAAGTAGCCAAGGATTACTCTAGGCAAAATAACAAATTGGGTGGAGATTTTTCTTTGAAATATTCCCATATCTCCTATTAGCTTCTCTTTCCCTTCCTTACTTTTTTTCACTTCTCTCTTCCCCCAAAGACTTGGAGTCAATCCATGTATCTTACTTCTGGGAATCTCAGCTAAGATTTCCACCAATTACCAAGGAGATGAGTTTGCCATTGTCAGAGGCATTAGCACATTAGTGAGAGCTTCACAAAAGATCCAAAGTCCCACAAGACTCAAAAAAAGTTCCTGCCTTCATGAAACTTGCATTTTAATGGAACAAAAGATCAGAAACAAATAAATATATAACTTAGTGTTAGGTATCAATAAGTATAATGAGTGAAATAAAGTAAAATAAGGGGCTAAAGACCAATGGATGGGAGATAGTAGTCATTTTACATTCAGTGACCAAGAAAGGCCTTTTCGAAGAGAAGATATTTGCAGGGAGGCCTGAATAAAATGCAGGAGTTAAGTCATGGACAATGTGACTATCTGGGATGATGAGCATTCCAATGAGAAAGACCAGCATATAAAAAGTTTCTGAACTGGAACATGTCTGCGTGGTTGAAGAACCACAAGAAAATCATGACTAGATAAAAATGAAGGATAAAGGAAATCATTATGATAGGATATCAGAGAAATAGGCCAAAGTCAAATCATATAGGGCTTTGTAAACCATGATAAGGAGTTTGGACTTTGTTCGAAGTGTGATGAGACTTCTACTAGTCATTGGGCTAATTGTCTCCCTTTTATAACCTGCTAACTTTTTTTTAGATTTTTTTAATTTTTATTATTTTTTTAAATTTTATGTAAATTCAGTTTGCCAACATATAGTATAAAACCCTGTGCTCATCTCATCATGTGCCCTCCTTAATGCCAGTCACCCAGTTACCCTATCCCCTCACTCACCTACGCTTCTGCAGCCCTTTGTTTCCCAGAGTTAGGAGACTCCCAGAGATAGGAGTCTCTCATGATTTGTCTTCTTCTTTAATTTTTCCCCACTTAGTTGCCC
The DNA here is from genome assembly GCF_003254725.2 of Canis lupus dingo. Lineage (NCBI taxonomy): Eukaryota > Metazoa > Chordata > Mammalia > Carnivora > Canidae > Canis > Canis lupus. Next base: position 16,461,820 of record NC_064281.1, on the reverse strand, counting down.
CCCTTCCCTTATGGTCCCTTTCAATATTTTTATATTCTACATATGAGTGAGACCATATGGTAATTGTCATTCTGATTGACTATTTCACTCTGCATAATACCCTCCCGTTCCATCCACATCAATGTAAAGGGTAGGAATATAAAAAGAGAGATAATTAGCCCAATAACTACTAGAAGACCTCCCCAAACCAGGGAACTTATCTTAGGGTGAAGTTTAGAATGGGGACAGGACAGTAGAGAAATGGAAAGAGGTTTTGAAGCCACCAGTACTGATCCTTCCCCTTACCTCTGATTTCCTGTATCATTCCAATAAATGTACTGACCATGGTGGGGGGAGGTGTGATGAGAGGCCAACATTGGTCTTTGAGTAAGGGTGTGACAAAACCCAGTTTGTGTTCAAAAAAGATTCTTCAGTCTACTGTGTGGTGAATAGACTCAGGGCAAGAGTGCAAGCTGCAATACCAGTTAGGCACCACTACAGTAGTTCAGGAAAGAAGTGATGATGGTGGCTTGGACTAGAAAGGTTGATATTGTCTGGCTTACATTCTAAACATGGTTGACATTTACTGAACATTCACTGGCTAAGGGCTTTATAAACATTATCCTCTTAACCACCCTGTGGAGTAAGTATCATCATTAGCTCTATTTGCTAAGGAGGAAACTGACATTTAAAGAGGATGACTTGCTCCATTTCTCTCAACTAGCTCTGATTTATAAGAAGGAATCTGAAATCCAAAGATGTGAAGTAACATGTCCAAGGTCACATAAGTAATAAATAGCAGACTCTGAGCTCATACAAATCTGTCTAACTCAAGACCTAAACCCGTTTTGCCTCTAAAGAAACTATATAGGCCACAGTTACTAATGTTGGGCTAATATTTGAGGCAGACTTATTATGTTCAGGGTAAGGAAAGAATACTATTATATATTAATTATGAGCAAGAGAATACTGGAAAGGAGTAGGGTTGGTGATAAAATTATGGCTAGGCAATCTTATTTTTGGAATGTGCTACTTAACAGAGCCCCTGGAGTGAGAGATTCTTGGATTCACACAAAATAAGATTTCTGAATAAGATTTTCTGATACCTGTAGAAGCCAAGAAATATATTAAAGTGAATATAACTGTTAGACTGCACTCTCTTCCTTTTGGATGGACACAAAGCAGGTTTGTTCAGTTTGAGTCATTCTGATTCTGAAAGGATTGGTCTGTGAACAATCCAGCAATCTAAGTCTTATAGAAAAGAAGAGGTGGGACACATTGGAGCATACTTCCTTGATGGGTTGGCCTTGGAAGCTGGAGTAAGAATTGACTCTAGGAGAACCTACAGCTGACAGAGCTCTTTCCCACCAAGTGAGAGTTTAATAAACAAAATCACAATTCACCCCAACTTGGCTTCAGTGTTTTTGAAAATGACATCCAAGATGGCATAATAGCTGAGGAGAAAATCACAGCCTGGTTTGTAGTTGGAAATTGCTAGCTTGATGGCAGCTGTTGTTCACCCATGGTTGAACTGCTCTGTCATTAGATTTCAGAATAGGGTAACATAAAGGGAGAGGATGATGCCATTGCCTTCCCAAGCTATTGAGCAAATAAAAGTTCAGGAAATGTTTATTTACAGTTAACCAAGTACTTATATAACATGTGGTCTGCATTATGATCAATGCCATATAAACCATGGTGCGGTGGTGAGGGAAAAGTGTGACATTGCCTTTGCCCTCAAAGGGCATACAATATTGCTAACATTCAAGAGAAATTACAAATACAAAGGTATGCCAATTGTCAATGTATTGCCTCTCAGCTCCAAATACACTATTTTTTGCCCTGCTTTGTGATATTGGAGCTGGACCCTGTAAACATTTCTCCTTTGCAAATTAGTACAGTGTTAGGATTTGTTAATAGAAGGTGATAGAGGTAGATAGCAGGGCAAAGGGATTCCTCTTCCTAATATGCCTTCCTGTTTCTTGCTTACCTCCGCAGCACACGTCAGTGGCTTGCAGAACACCCAGAGGTGCTCACTCCATAGTGAGCTTCAGAGCACCCCCACAGGCAGCTTCCCAGCAAATTCCAGAGGACAACCAGAGGGCAGCTTCTCAGAGTGTTTTCAAAGTACCGCCCCCCACCCCAGGCAACTTCCCGAGTCCCATCAATACCCCAGCAAGTAGCTTCCTAATAAGCTCAGCTGGCATCTAGCCAGTGGCTTCCTGTTTGCTAGCCCCTGTCCATAGCATCTCAGCAAATTTCTCCAACAACCAGTGTGCCACACCAACACCCTCTCCACTGAGGTCTGAATCTCTTCCAAGTTTGGTCCTGCCTTAGGGACTCTGCTTTATCCATGGAAGTAGTGGCTGCCTCCTATATCTGCTACCCTGTATTCTTTAGAATTATCCTTTAGCAGGACGCTTGGGTGGCTCAGGCGTTGAGCACCTGCCTTTAGCCCAGGGCATGTTCCTAGAGCCCGGGATCGATTCTCACATCAGGCTCCCAGCATGGAGCCTCCTTCTCCCTCTGCCTATGTCTCTGTCTCTCTTCTTTCTGTGTCTCATGAATAAATAAAATCTTAAAAAGAATTATCTTTTACCCTTTAGTAGTTCATTCCCTTTTAGTAGTTAATAATTCTTTATATTAAGCTCCTCCTATTCTAATTACTATATGGCTTCTGCCTCCTAACTAAAGATTGGCTGATACAAAAGATAGGAGAATATAAGTGTAAAACTGAGGGATAACAATAAGAAATGCTATAGGCGTTCAGAAAATGTAGAGTTCAATGTGGACTATTGTTGAGTCAAGAGAGAGCTTCCGGGAATGCTACAACTCAAACGGATGCACTCTGGCAGAGAAAGAGAATTCTAAATTTAGATGGGTCATGTGTTGGGTTTGTAAGAGACAGATTGAAAGAGAGAAGAGAAAAGATAAGACCATGATTCAGATTGGTTGATTCACTTGAAGTGGTAGGAAATAATTTCACAGGGCAAAAGTAGATTACGGACTAACTAACCAATTAATTAGTTCAACAAATGTTTATTGAGTACTTACTATGTATCAAGTTCTAAGTGCAGGTTTGCAGCCATGAACAAAACACATGAAGATGTGTGCTCTTGTAGGATTTATATTCTAAAGGGGGAAAGAGGGCAAGGCCGGAGAGAGACAGTAAACAATAGACATGATGAAAATATTCTCTGGTAAAATAAAGGTTGAGGGCAGACCTGGTGGCTCAGCGGTTTAGTGCTGCCTTCAGCCCCAGGCGTGATCCTGGAGACCCGGGATCGAGTCCCACATCGGGCTCCCTGCATGGAGCCTGCTTCTCCCTCTGCCTGTGTCTCTGCCTCTCTCTCTCTCTCTCTCTCTCTCTCTCTCTCTGTCTCTCATGAATAAATTAAAAAAATAAAAATCTTTAAAATAAAGGTTGATAAGTAATATGAAAAAAAGTAGAGTGGGAGGGATATATTAGTCTTTTCCTGCTGCTGTAAAAAATTACCCCCACATAATGGCCTAAAACAACACCACTTTATTATCTTATGGTTTAGAGGTCAGATGTTCTAAAATCAAGTTATTAGCAACATTGCATTCTTTCTGGGGGTTGTAAGAGAGATTCATTTCTTTGTCTTTTCCAGCTTCTAGAGGACACCTGCAATTCCTAGGCTCATGGTCTCTTCCTCTATCTTCAAAGCTAGAAGATTAGCATCTGCCAATCTCTCTTCTCTCTTACTTCTGTTTCCACGTTACATCTTCTCTGACTCTCCTGCCTCCCTCTTACAAGGACCTTTGTGATTACCCCAGGCCGACCCAGATAATCCAGTATAATGTCCCCATTTCAAGATCTTTAACTTAATCAAACCTGTAAAGTCCCTTTTCACAGGTAACATATTCACAGGTTCTGGGGATTAGGATATAAATATTTGGGGGCAAAGGCATCATTCTGCCTACTACAAGGGGGCTGCAATTTTAAATTGGTGGTTGCGATAGGCCTCATTAAAAAGGCAAGGTATGAACAAAAATTTAAGTTACACATGGCGAATGTTATGGAAACAGGTTACACTTAGTGCAAAGGACTTGAGGCTGAGAGTTTCCTAGTATGGTGAAGGAACAAAAAGGCCAGCACAGCTGGCACATAGTGTACTGGAGAATGTCAGGAGAAAAGGTTGAAGAGAGAAAGATCATTTGGGGTGAATGATTGGTGTGAGGACATTGATCAAAGGGTGACAGTGATCTGCCTTGCATGCTAAAGGTTCTCTGGCTGCCATATTGGGAGTAGATTGTAGGGAAGGAAAGGATCCATTGGCAATAACTGCTTAGAACGCGGTATGGAGAAGAATGCTGAGACTGAATTCACCATGTGCCTGAGAGTAACAAAAACACAACCTGGGTCTATTTTCCACTCCTGGAGTGGATATGGGGTTCCTAGACTGTTAGACTAATGGAGCATGTTTCATGCATTTTATAGAGAATTATAAATAAGGTTTTAAGCAGAACTGAGATATGTTAATGCATGTCTAAAGTTTCCATTGAGGCAGCATTAAGAAAAGTTGTTTCACTGAACTAAAATTCAAATTTGCACATTTCCTATATTTTTGATACCTCTTGTAATATATTTGGTAGAACCTGAAATGTATCACGTGCAGGACTTGTGATAATGGATTCTTGGCTGTGCATTTTTATACTTAATTGCAAACACCTGACAGTTCAGATGGTCCCTTTCTTCAATCAACCTAATGCTATTTAAATCTACAGATGTGATGCTTGTGGTAAAGGGAGAGGCTTTTCAGCTAGCCTCAAGCTGATCCTCATTACAGACCTGCCTCTTATGGGAGGAGGGTCACTAAAGGTTTAATTTCTTCAGGTCTGAACACCTGGAAAATTGACTTTACCAAACACTAAAGATGTTCAGTCCTGGAGAGGCAAGACATGGTTAGTACATCCAAGTGCTAACTGATTGACTTAAAGTGTGAGGTTTAGGACAGCCAGTTTTTTTACAGAGAAAACATATTCCTGACAATAATCACTTGAAAGCTAAATTACAGATTACACAACATCATTTAATAAAAGTTTAAATGTGTATATTTCTTCATGTCAGGCACTGTTTGAAGCACATTTTTTATTAGTTTACTCAACAAATAATTATTGAGCACCTACTTGGACATCGTCCTTGGTACTTGGAAAACATCAGTTTAAAAAAATGTTCATAAGACTCCCCAGAAGATGGTGGAGTAGGAGGATCCTAAGCTCACCTTGTCCCACAGATATAACTAGACGACATCCACATCCATGTAAATAATCCAGGAAATGACCTGAAGATTGGCAGAACAGACTCTCCACAGCTAAATGTAGAGAAAAGGCCACGTCAAAGAGGGTAAGGACAGACACACAGTTGGGAGCCAAACAGACCCAGAGGACTGTCTGTCAAAGGGAAGGACATGGTGGGAAGATAAATCCTCATAACATTGGCTTTGAAAACCAGAGAGTCCCAACAATTAGTGAGTCTTAATACGTGGAACTTTAAAAATCAGTGGGCTTGGTTCTGGGAGAGCCTGAAGGATGATAGGAAACAGAGTTCCCACCCTTAAAGAGACAGCACAACAAGCAGCCCTGCTGTGATACAGCTTAGAAGCAGCAATTTGAAAAATGCCTGGAGTATACAGAAGGGAGATTTATTTACTAATATCAAAGCATGTACTGAAGTGGCCAGGATTTTGGGGAGACCTCTCCAAGAACAAAAGAGCTGGCAGGAGCCATTTGCCTCTCCCACCCTGTAGCCTAGACACTTGGACAACTGCCATAACCAGTGCAGTGGAAAACTCTCCACCTGGCTTGCTAACAGTACACCCCACCCACACATTCTCCTGCAGAAATGCCCCCTCCATCCAAGCCTGGGCAGAAGTGCAGGTCCTCTCCTGCAGCTGACCAGCTTGGGTCTTGCTGATACCAGGTGACCTGCCCCAGCATTCTCCTGTGGACCCACCCCCTCCAATATGCCCTTGGGTTTAGCCCCTCTAGAGCCCTGCCATAAGCCTGGCAGTGTGCAACCAGCCCCAGTAGGGGCTTCCAGCCCCAGGGAGAGGGGAAGATAACCACACATACCATCCAAAACATCTGGTCTGACTGCAGGCCACACCCACCAACAAAAGCTTCTCAGGGGATAGATAATACAGGAAAAATGCTCTGAAGTTTGGTGCTACTGCATCTCTGGCAACCACCTGGTCTGATTCAACTCAAGCCCAAGGAAGCCCCAAACAGGAACCAAACCTTGCCCACAACAGGCAAAGAGAGCCATTGCAGATGACTGGACTACAGGCAAATATGGCTCAATCACAACAGCAGGGTGACACAACACACATAGGAAGCACCCCTGAGATGCCAAGCCCTGGTGAACAAGGAACATTGCACTTCAGGGCACTACAGGACCTCTTCTTCATAAGGCCCTACTTCTAAGAGCAGAAGATGTAGCTGACATTCCTAACACCTAAAAATAGACACAGAGAGGCAGACAAAATGAAAAGACAGAGAAATGTGTCCCAAATTAAAGAATAGGACAAAAATCACAGCAAGGGAACCAAATTAAATGGAGATAAGTAATATACCTGATAGGGAATGTAAGATAATAATCATAAAAATACTCACTGGACTTGAGAAAAGAGTGAAGGATCTCAGTGAGACACTCAACGAAGAGATAGAATACGTAAAAAAGAACCAATCCAAGATGAAAAAACTCAATAACTGAAACTAAAAACAGACTACAGGGAATTAACAGTAGACTAGAGGAAGCAAACAGAGATGTAGAGGACAGCATAACAGAAAGCAGTCAAGCTGAGCAGCAGAGATAAGAAATAACAATAATAATAAATGAGAATAGACTAAAGGAACAGCATCAAGCATAGTAACATTCACATTATAGGAAACTAAGAAGGAGAAGAGAGAGAAAACAGAGAAAGAATATTTACTTAAAGAAATAATAGCTAAAACATTCCCGAATCTGTGGAAAAAAACAGAAATCCAGATCCAGAAGACATAGAGATTCCCTCAACAAAATAAACCCAAGGAAGTCCACACCAAGACACATAATAATTAAAATGGCAAAAAGTGGTGACGAATTTTAAAAGCAGGAAGAGAAAAGAAAACATTTACATATAAGGGAAACCCCAAAATGCTATCAGCTGATCTCTCAACAGAAACATTGAAGGCTGGAAGACAGTGGCATGATATATTCAAAGTGCTGAAAGGAAAAAACCTGCAGCCAAAAATACTCTATTCATCAAGAGTATCATTCAGAACAGAAGGAGAGATAAAGTTTCCCAAACAAAAGTTAAAGGTATTCATCACCACTAAACTAGCCTTACAAATATTCAAAGGGACTGTTTGAGTAGAAAGGAAAAACCATAGTAGGAGTAAGAAAAGCAGGAAGCAAAAAAGCAGTAAAATTAAGTATATCTCTAAAAATCAGCCAAAGGATTCACAAAATAAAAGGCTGTAAAGTATGACACCAGATACCTAAGATGTGGGATTGAGAGAAGTAAAGAATGGGTTCAAATATGCAGAAAATGTTATATACAAACCAAGTGGTAACCACAAACCAAAAGCTAGTAATAGATATGCAAAAAATAAAGAGAAAGGAATCCAAGCATATTACTATTAAAAAGCCAGAAAACCAATAGAGAAGAGAGCAAGAGAAGAAAGGAGCAGAGAAGAGCCACAAAAACAACCATAAAACAAGTAACAAGATGGCAATAATTACATAGCTATCAATAATTACTTTGAATGTAAATAGATGTGATATATATATATATAATGAAATATTACTCAGCCATAAAAATGAATAATTTGTAACAACATGGATAGATCTGAAGAGTACAATACTTAAGTGAAACAAGTCACTCAGAGAAAGAAAAATACCATATGATTTCACTCATATGTGGAATTTAAGGAAAAAAAGAACAAAGAAGAAAGAGACAAACCAAAAAAAATACTCAATTATAAAGAACAAATTAGTGGTTACTAGAGGGGAGGTGAGTGGGAGGATGGGTGAAATAGGTGAAGGGGATTAAAAGTATACTTATGGTGATGAGCACTGAGTAATCTATAGAATTGTTGAATTACTATATTGCACACCTGAAGCTAATATAACAGTGTATGTTAACTGTATTGGAATTAAAATTTTAAAAAAATAAAATAAAATAAATGTTTAAAGTTCATGCTTTGTACATTTTGAATGAAAAGCCAACAGAATTTCCTGATGGATTATATATGAAGAGTGATACAAAGAGAAGTTAGGGAAGAAGCCGAGTTTTAGGGAAGTGAAGGTGGTCAGTGAGGAGCTCTCCCTGAAGAAAGTACTCCTGATCTGGGCAATGCCCTGGACTCCCTTGGTAGTTTCCAAATCTTCTATTATAGTCTACTGCACCCCACAACCTCGTGTTAGTGATGTGTGAAGGGAATGAAGGTAAAACGGAGGTCTCTATCCATGGGACAGGTTGGAGGTGATGGTGAGATGCAGAAAATGTTATATAAGATGGTGAGAGCAGATCAAAGGTTTGCAAGGAGGAGGAATTCCTTTGCCCAGGAAACTATAAGTCTCCCCACCTCAACAATCTTTATAAATACTGTGACACACCTGGGCATTCCACAGCATAGAGATGAGCGCTTAAGAAGTTTGAGAAAGTTTGTGTGGGATTCATATAAAAAGAGGGGCTCAAGAAAGCTAGAAGACTTGAAAGTATTGGGCCATCCAGAATGCATTACCCTTTATTGAATAGTTATAAATATTATTATTATGAGTTAGTAACTAAAATAAATATATTAACCCTCATCACAACCTTCTAATATAGGTATCAAATTATGTTTACTTCATAAGTGAGAAAATTGGGACATAGAGAGGGTAAGCAAACTGCTCTCTCTCTCTCAGCAAGAAAGAGGGAGAGGTCTTAAACTGTAAGCCTTAAAACCTGGGTCTTTTGGATCCTGTGAAACATGCTTTCCTTGGAATTACAGTAAACAAAGAACCTGCTTGCGTGTGATATCCTTTTTATGTGTATATATGTCTAGGTTAACCAGTGGACATACTTATGTATATTTTAGCCATTGTAGTGCTTTGATCATTCTCAGCAGATTTTTTTCTTCACTTATAAAACTGTGGATAAAAAAGCCCTCAGCTGTGGTATATTGGGTGGCATTAACATGATGTTAGTTTCTCCACTTTATTCATGGTCTCTCAGCACTTGGTGCAGCTCCTGGACCATAGTAGGTACTCAACAAGTATATGTGGACTGGAAACTTGGCAGATCCATCCAACCATCTGGTTTGGTAGGGATGGCCACAGAATCTCATCCTTAACTGGGATGGGGGATCAAACAATACCTAAAAGGGACTCTTTCTCACTTGAAAGTGCTCAAGGAGATGCCAAGATAAACAAGTTTGAGTCTCAGAGGACATGTTCTGGGAACCAATGTTTTCTGTGTAATTGACAATTCCACCTTCTAAATGAGTATTAGGTCCCATTCAAGAGCCTGGCTATGATCTCTGCCACTTTCTGAATTGGGAGAAGAGATCTCTCCATCCCCTACTTCCTCTGCTGCCCAGATCTATACTAGTTCCTGCTAAACACCTTTTAGCAATAGTCTGTGATCCAGGCAAACTTGGCTCTTGGGTTGGCATCCTGTTTAAACTCTCTTTGAGTTCTAGCATCCTGATTCACGATCCTCCTCCCCACTGTTATCTAACATCTCCATCTCCCCTCCAGCCCTCTTAGACTTTTCTCCAGAAACTCTAGCTACTGACCTGGTCAAGTCCTATAAATGTATCATCTTGCCATTTCAGGTGACATTATCTTATTCTGGCCTTCACCATGGTTTACCTTCATGATACTCTGGACCACCTTCATAAACTACATGTTTGAGATTTTTGTTTGTTTGTTACTTTTTATTGAAACACACATCAAGAAAAATACACTGATAATAAGGGCATAGCATGATAAAGTTTCACAAACTGAACACACCTATGTTACTAGCACCCAGATCAGAAAGAGAACATTACCAGCTTCGCAAAAGCTGCTGTTGTGTTCTTTCCATCACTGCCATCACCTCACTGCTTTTCTGTTCCCCTTCCCTTTAATCTCTCATTAATTGACATATTCAAGCAAAGAGATTGTGTTTTGGGAGGATTTTAAAACTCTACTTTAGAGTTTAAAAGCTTCTACTTTAGAGACCCTAACTGAAAAGGGGATTTTTCTCATCTCTTTTATCTTGTGAAATAGTTTCAAAAGATAGAAATGGCCATCATTGCTTATTATTACTATTATTATTCTTATTGCTTATTTAAAACCTCATATTCAGATGGCAGTTTAGTCTGTGGCAATATCAAATGGACAAAAGAGGAAAAGAACCCCTAGAAAAGAGGTCATTACAATCATATGACTAGTTGACATGCCACAACTTGGGCATGTTCAACCCAGATTTCTGTTATTTCCAAAAGGCTTTAATAAGCTTTAGCCACATCACCTATCCTATGTAAAGATGAGCATGCATCTTGCTCACAACCACTCAACAGCAATAAAGATAATTTCTCTATAAACTAGATTTCATACTGGCTTTAAGACAGATGTCTCTATTTCCATACCCATATCCACAACTCCCCCAGGATCTGAGTTTGCATATTGAAAGATAAATGTGTGTGAGTGTGTATGTGTATCTCAACGGATTTCTGAGATTACCTTTGAGAGAATTTTATTTGGCTTAGAGCCTCTGAGAAGTTTTGTGCCAGGAAGAGTTAATTAAATACAATGCATCCTGGGGCTTAAGAGCTGAAAGCCTAATGAGATCCAATGTTTCATGAGAGACTAGTTAAATTGAAACAGTGGCAGAATTATCTAGAAGCTCCTGATAAAGTTCAAGCTTGATATGTTCTTCATTTCATTTTTGGTCTGATACAACACGTAGCTCATTGCAGTATACATTTCTGCATTTATGGATTCCAGAATATCCTCAGTGCACTTCAGAAAGGCAATTTGAGAGGAGATTTATTTTGGTGGTATTTTAGATGTTGTTGCGTCTAATAATGATAATGACAGTATATGGAAGCTGGCATAATAGAAGTACGTAATCTGCTGGGGAGAGAGAGGCCCCAAATTTCATAAGAAAATGCTCATTATCCTTCACCAGTAGCAGATAAAGTTGAAATTTATTTCTACTAGTGGCTTGCAGCCCAAAACACCCGACCATTTCCAAGGCACACAGATTACAGTACCTTGGAAATCACCCAATATGGAAAGGCACAGGAATGTTTTTGTTTTCTGGTTAGAAAGCCAGAGTTCTTTATCTACCTCAAGTTTTACAGTTGTATCAAGGTTTCTGGGATCTACTCAGTTTCAGTAGGTGCAGGAATAAAAGGTTAGGGAGAATTAGCAGGAGCTATAGAGGGAAAAGTGACAATGATGGTAGATTTGGCAAGCAACCATGAATATGTACTTTGCATCATTTGCGCACCTCACCTTTTGGCCTCCTTGCCCGAAAATGAGCTACCCACCCTTTTCTCCTTCCCTTGGGGTGGGGACAGGATGAAAAATGAGGGCAATGAAAATCAGAGGCAGGTGTCTGGTGATGGCTCAAATGTGTTTCACTGCTCACGCTTGGGTTTCTGAGGGAAAAACAGTTTGCAGTCTCCTGGTCTACAAGTCCAATTTATTTAATAAGGAAGTACATTTAAATGAAATAGTATGTTCTCTCCTTTTTAAAAAACATTTTATTTATTTGTTTGGGAGAGAGAGAGCAAGAGTGGGGTGAGGGGCAGAGGGAGAAGCAGACTCCCCACTGAGCAGGGAGCCCGATGCAGGGCTCGATCCTGGGACTCCAGGATCTTGACCTAAGCCAAAGGCAGACACTCAACCAACTGAGCCATCCAGGTGTGTCCTCTTCTAACACCATTCAATTTTATTGTAACTTCCCTTTCAGTCTCAGCCTATGAATATCAGCTAAGTGTATAAAACATCAGAGTTATTACATTTAGATATATGTAAATAAATATATATTATAGATATCAGAACTATAGAATGCTATAGCTAGAATTGCAAGTGTGTTCTTCCCCTCTCTGCAAGTTACAAAGGTAGCAGAACACACTTTATTACCTTTTCAAAGCATTGATACTCTTCATTCTTAACTTTTAAATTGTAAATATGACACAAGTCATTAACCATAACATCAGTTTAATGAAAAGATCATATCTTATAAAATCAGATCATTTGAGAAACTATAAATAAACTCAATGGTATGTATATTACTTAAAGGAAGGGGAAATAGCTTTCTCATTGATTAAAAATGCTTCCCTCAGCCACCTTTTAGCCTATTAATAGGCCCATTTCTGATTTAAAAGTTGAGCTTTTAATGTGCCAGGGACAGAGAGAACATTCTCTCACTTCTCAAATTTTAATGTGCATACAAATCACCTAGAGATCTTGTTAAAATACTTATCCTAATTCAGCAGATTCAAAGTGAGGCCTGAGATCCTGCCTTTTTAACATGCTCTGGGGGATGCTGTTGGCCTGTGGACTACACTAAGTGTACTGAAGACAGAAAACCCTCCGCTTTGTAAGGAGGTTTCATTAAGGACTAAAGTACTCCCAGAAATTTTTGAGACACTACAAGTTTTTGGTTGTTGTCACGATTCACTCTCATGATTTTTTTTTTTTTTTGCAATTGCACGAAACCGAGTAAATATATTTGAAATATCAACTGATGGAGTTTCTGTCCATTCGCTCACCTTTTCCTTCTTTCACCTCTATCCTTATTCGAACAATAACTGCCACTGTGCCCTGTGGTACATAAAAGGGAGGGAACAGGAAAGAGTGTAAGTGGTTTCTTTCTAGATTTGAATGCTTCAAGAACTTAAGGCCAGTTCTCTTCCACCCTATCACCCCACTACTATTTTCTGCCTGTCACCGAAGCCAGTTGTTGACTTGCAATTGCTACTGTACTTGCTCTGTTGCACTTGTAATACAGGAAGGAGGATCAGTAAATATCTGTTATATCTGAAGTAGGAAAGACGTTAGGGTTCAAAGCCGATGGTCATGAAAGAATTCTTGAGACATCTTTGGTGCAAAAAGGTGATTTTATTAAAGCACGGCAACAGGACCCGAGGGCATAAAGAGCTGCAATGGGGTCATGAGGAGTGGCCCATTATATACTTTCAAGTTGGGAGGGGGTTAGGGATAGCATAAGCCTCCCAAATATTTTGGAAACAAGGTTTCCAGGATCCTGAGGGGGGTAACTATTGTTGGTAAAGCTCATTTATTACTGATTAGTAAACTCTCAGTCATGAGACCCTTCAGATGTGTATGGGTGGGTCATATACTTGGGGGATGATTGCCAACATGTATCATGGGAGTAGAGATAAAGGAAGTTTCCAAAGGAATTTTAACACGTTAGACTTACAGGATCATGGGGGCCTGGCTGGGATTGTCTTATGCCCTTAGCAAAGGGTCAACATCGAGGCAGCTAAATTCCTAGAGGAAGCTCACTCTGCCTGTTTCAAGGACTTGTCAATGGGCTATAGATAGTAAGGAAATTTACTAATTTTTCTTCTGCTTTTGTTTCCCACATCAATACCCACTATCTCTCCAAAAAACTGAGAGGGTAGCCTATTGCAAGATAAATGAGAGAGCATATTTCTCTGTGGAAATGAAGACTATAGCTTGTTTACTTTGTAAAGAAAGTATACCTGTGTCAAGAGTATACAGTTGATTAATTATATATCAATTAAAAAAAGAAAAAAGTATATAGCTAAAGACACAATTATGAAACAGACCATAGTAAGAACTGTCAATAATATACAACAAGGTTTCTCAACCTTGGTATTACTGGCATTTAGGGCCAAATAATTCTTTATTGTGGGGGCCTGTCCTGGCCATCGTAGGATGATTAGCAGTGTCCCTTGCCTCTAGCCGTTAGATGCCAGTAGTGCTCCCAGTATACCTACACACACACACACACACACACACACACACACACCTGTCTCCCAACATTGCTAAATGTCCCTGAAGGCTGAAATAACTCCCACTACAAGCTAATGGCATATAATAATAGTAGCGCACACTTGTGGAGTATTTATCACGTACCTGGCAAGGTTCTAGGTATTTACATGTGTTCACCCTTTTGATACTCAATACAATCCTATGAGATAGGTACTATTATTTTCCCTATTATATAGATAAGGAAGCTGGAATGCAGAGTGGTTAAGTAACTTGCTCAAAGTCACAGAGCCAGCAGGTAGGAGAGCTGGGATTTCTAAGCATTCTAGCTTTAGAATCTGTGCCCTTAACCAACATACCATGTGATTAAACAGTTAGTAAACTTGAAAGGTAGTGCAATTTCATTAGGATTTATTTTGAATGTGAATAAAATCAGCAGTGCTGATATGAAATACAATTACATATTAATTTAATTGCTTGACACCAAATCATTTACATTTGGAGATTTTATGAAAGACTATGTATTAAATATAAGAGGCCCTGGGCCTTAGGACTGCCTTCCTGGAAATTTTTTCAGTTCCTCTCTAGCACCAGTGCTGGCCTAACAAGCAATGTTCCCCAGGCAGTATATACTTTGCTCAAACTAGAACCAATATGTCAATCAGTCACTGATTGTCATTTCTCCCTTCTAGTTGCTTTTTGAACTGCTACCCTACCACTTGCATGAGGTTAACTACAGGCCCCAAAGAGCTCCAAGGATCATATCTATAGGTTGGTCTTACGGTCCCAGTTGCAGGAGGGCAGCCTGGTAAGCCCAGTGTTCCCACCAGCCAGGATGGTGTTTCTTTCATGAAATTGCATAAGACTGGTACAGCCTTGCTAATTTGGAGTGGCTCTCACTCATATCAAACAGAGAACAAGCATCTCTAAGTTGCCAATGGTCCATCACTGACACTTGGGCAATGCTGCTTCCAGCCTACGGCACCCAAAGGTGACAACACGGGAGCAGGCACCCATTACTATGTGTGTCTCCCTGCTGGCACACAAGTTGATCCTCTACCCCCTACAGCCTCCAGAGTTGCTGGTGGTACTCAAAGGAAGGCCATGCCTGTGTTCCCAAGGGCTTTTAAGGCCATCTCTCAACAATGCCAATACTATATCCATGTCCCTTCTTGTCTCTTATTGATGTGATAATTCTGTGCTCTCCCATATAGTCTCAGGCAATGTGGGACAGGGACAGACATTACTTGTGCAAATGGGACTGCTCTTCTCACAGAGGATTGGATTCTAGGAATGCAGTGGTGAAGGCCTAAAGAGTTAAAGAGAAGATATGGTTGAGTGATGTGCTGTTCTACCTTTGTGCTATAAAATTCTGAGTGATTAACTTAACATGACCAGAAAATGGATTATTCACATTTTCCTGCATACTCTGAATAAGACTTGCATTTGTGATCATCATCTACAAAACAGTTACAACATCTGAGAGAGTCAGAAACAGCAGGATGAGTGATGTATCGTTAATATGTAATGATGTCACGAGCATTATGTAAATGTTTTTAGGGAACTGCAGGGGCAAAAAGATCCATATTGCTTCAATACTTTCCTAGTTTGCTGAGTTTTTTTTAAATCATGAATGGATGTTGAATGATTTTTTTTAATAGTGATATCCTCTGATGCATGTTACCCGAGGAAAAATGCCCATCTCAACTTAGAAGCAAAATTGGATCAAAGACTTGACATTATGACCCTCATGAATATTTTTAATGTTTCTCATTAAGGACATTAGCAAAGAGCAATTTTTTGTTCATTAATCACAAAAATATGGATCTTTAGGAATTCATTTGTCAGAGAGTAATCTCATCTACTTTACGAAAAGATGTGAAAGCCACAGCCAGTTTTACATTTCTAAGAATGTGATACTGAATCCCAATTCCAAGTATGTTTTCTTGGTCTGCAACTTTATAAAGAATACACTAGCATTGTTCAGTTCATCTTCCTCATCCATCACTGATAGTGTGAATTGGGAGTTTCAAATAGAAGTTATTGAACCACAGTGCCATATAATACTAAAAGTGAAGTAATTACATTTATTTATCCTAAATATAAAAACACTGTACAATGATCCTATCCATGTTCAAAATGAACTACCCATTTATGAAGAGCTTCTTGCTGTTTTGAAACTAAATTCAATTAAATATCAAAATCAGATAGAAGACTCAAGGCTGAATTGTACCCCGTACCTCACAATATGAAATATAAGACCTGACACTTCATGTTTTTGCAGAAGCATCTGTTTTTCCAGTTCTGAATCAAAAGAGTATGAAACATGAAAGAAAATAATTAATAATTCACTATGTCTATATTCAATTTGCATTTCCCCATGTATATGGTAAAATATGATCTCCATTAGTATATCTGTGTTTATTATGTTATCTCTGTATTTCAGTGAAAACAAAGAAATCTTGATTATATTTCTGGCAATTGATTTTCCATACACTTGCCCTGCTTCACTAATTTATCTACTTGGTCTGTAGATGCACTTAAGTTCATGACTCATACTGTAAGTATTCACCAAATGATAGTCAAACTGAATGCACCGCAAACACTACTGATATTATGGTTTGTTCATTGAATTTTCTTTTGATCTCTGTGTTGCTTCAATCCATACTTAGAGCAATAGCAAAATATTAGGCACAAAGCAAGCACTGAATAAAGATTCATAGAACAGAATTTCAAATGTTGGTACGAGCATTAAAATAATACTGGATCCAGAGGTAATACTCAGAATATTTAGAATGCTAATTCTCAGAAGGCTAATAAAATATTACCAATTGATCTATATAGAATAAGTAAATAAAAATACCTAAAATTCCATTGGAAGACCCAATATTTCTGAAGCATTTTTTAAAATCAGTCTACTCGAGTCATGGCTTAAATCTATCAGAGCATAAAAAGATATATTTCTATCATTGTCTTTCTCCATGATTAAAACACCCAAATGGAACTTCTGCAATAAAAAAAAAAAGATTCCTGGGGCAGCCCAGGTGGCTCAGCAGTTTAGCGCCTGCCTTCGGTCCAGGGTGTGATCCTGGAGACCCGGGATTGAGTCCCACATCAGGCTCCCTGCATGGAGCCTGATTCTCTCTCTGCCTGTGTCTCTGCCTGTGTCTCTGTCTCTTTCTGTCTCTGTGTCTCTCATGGATAAATAAATAAAATCTTAAAAAAAAAGATTCCTATCTCAAAATTCTCTTTTTTCACATTTTAATGTAATAACTAGCATATTTTTATGGGAATGAGGAAATTATTTACTTCACTTTTTGGAACCTTATTTTTTCCTTGCCCCAATTCACTGATTTTATCCAATTATGAATATAGTCTACTTCAAATCTTTTTCTGGAATGAAATAGGATGTAAATGTACACATTCTTTCCTAGTATTCTTCAGGTAAGAGAAAGCATATGCTATAACAGGGCCTGAGGCAACTTAACTGAGACTAATGCAGTCTTATGTAAGCAATTTCTGTAAGGTTTCATTTTTGTAAATGCATTTCTAGTGAAAAATTTAAGAATCATTTTCAGGTTTTTACTTTGGCACATAGAAAACAAGAAGCTACTGTCTAGCCTGGGCTTAATAAATAAGCACACACACATACACACACACACACACACACACACACACAGAGTGCAAAAACAAATCAAAGACCAGAGAAATAAACTCCACTGCTCAAATCTAGTATTTGTCCAAAAGTTTAATGATTGCATCAGGAGTCTTGCAAAATCAAATGACTGCCAGTTAATAAGAACCACCACTAGTAGAAAAATACCCCCAAAGAAAAGAGACTAGAAAATGCATTTTCTCTTCAGAGTAAAATGAAAAAGGATTATAAGTGGGAATGGAAAAGATGCAAGCGAATTCAATCACTCATTTAACAGGGATGATGGAGTAACATAATGTGTCAGTTTCTGTTCAAGGTGCTGGAAACACAATTGAACACATTAGTCCAAGTCTTTGTCGTCATAAAATCTATATGCTGATGAATGAGACACTAATAGACAGCTAAAAATAAATAAATAAATGAGATATAGAGTTGGGTGTGTCTGTAAAGAAAATAACGGAGGGTAAGGAGATGGAGTCCTTGAGGAGAGGGTACTATCTCTGACAGAGTGGTCAGGGAAAGCTCTAACAGAAAGGAACCTTTGAGCAGAGACTTGAATGAAATGATGGAGTAAGGTATGGAAGGATCTGAAGGAAAAGCATTCAAGGCAGAGAAAACTAAGAGCAAGGGCTCTAAGGCATAAGAAAGTTCGGAGTATTCCAGTGTGACTCAGAGTGAATGAGGAGAGAGAAGCTGGAAATGAGAAATATCATAGGAGCTAGGCTCTGCAGGGATATGGCAATTTTTTTAATAGCCACAAATTCTTTGACACTCCTCTCATTAAGAAGTAGGCTCTAGGTTCCCTCCTCTTGGCTCTGGTGGGCTTTGGACTGTTTCAACCAATAGAATACTGTGGAAGTGACACTAGACACCTTCCAAGGCAGTATCTTAAAATGACCATGAAGCTTTCACTTGGTTTCTTGGTTATGTGCTTCAACTATCCTAAGTCTGTCATGCTGGAGAGACCACATGCAGAAACCTAGCAAGAGAAGAGGAGGGCTTAAACTAGGGAGATCACATCAGAGGAGTGAGGGGTGATTGGATTAGATTATGTTTGAAAAGTGGAGCCCACAGAGTTTGCTGATGGTTTATATGTTTGATGTGAGAGAAAGAGGAAAGTAAGGATTGCATCTTAATTTTTGGCCTAGGTCACTGGGGGAATGATGGTAGTCTTTCTATAATAAGAAAGAATAGTAGAGAGGCATATTTGGGCCCAGAATAGGGTCATAAGTTAATTTTTGGACATGTTAACAAGATTTTTAAAATTGAAATATACTTGTTGACATATGAGTCTAGACTTGTAAGGGATAATACATGTAACAATTTAGATGTACAAATCTGGAGTCCAAGAGAAGAGATCTAGGCTGGGGGTATAATCCAGGAAATATCAGTATATAGATGCTTTTAAAGCCATAAGAGTGAATGAGATCACCAAGGGAGGTCATCTAGATATCAAGGATATAGAGGAGCAGGGATCAAAGAATATGCTGAAGCATGCTGTAATATTTAAAAAATCAAAAAGGTGCTAGTAAAACTGGATATCTACATGTAAAAGAATGAAGTTGAATAATTACCTTATACCATATACAGAAATTAACTCAAAATAGATCAAAGACCTAAACTTAAGAGATATAACAATAAAACACTTAGAATAAAACATAGGGGAAATCTTTATGGCATTGAATCTGACAATGATTTCTTGGATAGGATACCAATAGCACAAGCAATGAAAGAAAAAATTGGACTTAATCAAATTAAAATTTTTTATGCATTGAAGGACACTATAAAGAGAGTGAAAAGACAACCCACAGAATGAAAAAAATATTTGTAAATCATATATCTGACAGGAGATTAATATCCAGGGGAGAAAAAGAACTCCTACAACTCAATAACCAAAAAACAAACAACACAATTTTCAAAAATGGGCAAAAGGCTTGAATAGACATTTCTCCGAGGAAAATGTAAAAATAACAAATAAGTACATGAAAAATGCTCAACACCATTATTCATTAGAGATATACAAATCAAAACTACAATGAGACACCTCTTTACACCTATTAGGATGGCTATATTTTTAAAAATGGGAAATAATAAGTGTTGGCAAGGATGTAGAAAAATTGAAACCCTCATACATCACTAGTGGGCATGAAATGTAAAATGATACAGCCACTGTGGAAAACCACTGAGCAATTCCTCAAAAAGTTACCCAGAATGTTACTATATGATCCAAGAATTCCACTCCTAGGTATATACCCAAACAAACCGAAAGCAGAAATTCAAACAGATATTTATACACCAATATTCATATCACTGTTATTAAAATAGTCCAAAGGTGGTAACAACTCAAATGCAAATGTCCATCAGCAGATGAATGAATAAACAAAATATATAGTGGTGAAAACTATTTGACCATAAAAAGGAATGAAATTCTGAAATGTGTTATAACATGAATGAAGCTTGAAGACATTATGCTTAAGCATTTCACTTAAGTGAAAGAAGCCAGACACAAAAGAACAAATACTATATGATTCCACCCATATGAGGTCCCTAGAATAGACAAATTTATAGAGACAGAGAGTAGAATAGAGGGGACTGGGGGCCAGGGGGAGGTGGGAATGAGGAGTTAGTACTTAATGAGTACAAAATTTCCGTTTGGGATGATAAAAAAAACGTTCTAGAAATGGATAGTGGTGATGGTTGCACAACACTGTGAATGTATTTAATGTCACTGAATTGTACACTTTAAAATAGTTACAATGGTAAATTTCATGTTGTATATACCTTGCCATGATTTTTTTAAAGTCAGGAAGTAGAGGAGAACAACAAATGAAATTAAGAGAGATTAGCAAGGAGGGTAGGACAAAATCTAGAAAAATGTGTGGCACCTTTGAAGCAATTAAGAGAATGACCATAGTTTTCAATGCCACTGAAACAGTGGGTAGCATGAGGGGGAAGAGGGCTGAGAATTGACCACTGGGTTCAGCAGTGTGGAGGTGATGGGGTCCTTGATAAAAACAGTTTCAGTAGTATGATAAGGATTAAAGATTTAACTCAGACTTAAATGGGTTAAAGAAAACATATGAGCTGAAAAAGTAGAGACAAAGAGTAGAAACTGACTTTTTGGGAAGTTTTGCTCTGAAGAGTAATAGTGAAGTGGGATAAAAGAGGGACAGTAAGTCTAGGGAGGCCTTTTTGGTAATGAGACTCTTTCTTTGCTCCTAGGAAGTAAATGTCAGTTGAACCCCTTGTGGATTTTATGTCATATAAAGACCTAATTTCCATGACAAACAAAAAGCTGAGCACTGCACATTAGAAAGCAAGCAAAATACTTAAATTATAACTAGTAAGAAATGTGAACCAATCCTTCCAATTAATCACAAGATTCGACCTCTTCCCAAAAGTTGGGGTCCATATCCACACTCCCTAGCTAAAAAAGCACATGGAAAATTTGTAAATGACCCAGGGAAAATCACAAATATGAGAAGTTTTGGTAAACAAGAAATAAAGAAGTAAAAGGAAAAAGAAAGAAGAGAAAAAAATGAAGAAATATTTAATAATTCTTTTCATGTGACTGTAGGGCTTTTACACAGAAAATTTGTGAATATTTTTCTTCATATACTCAGAGGAGCAATAAAATAAAGCAAAATGACATAAACAACAGGATTGGCCTTGGGAAAAGCAAAATAGCGTATTACCTATTACATACATATTACATATTACAGCATAAAATTTGAAACATTGGAATGAGTTTCTGGTTACAAAACCTGTTTCCTATTGCTTATGAAACCAGATAAGTCCTATCTAATATTATTCCAGAATTTCTGACCAATACTATAAGACATTAAACCAAAAATGAGGTACAAGTATTGACAGGCAGAAGAAAGAATTTTTATTATTTTCAGACATTAAGATTGTACACCTAGTTAAGGCAAGAGAATCAATAGGAAAACCATTAGAATTAATAAGCACATTTTAAGAAGTGGCTGGATACAGGGTAATTATCTAGAAATCAATAGTTTAGGTAATAAGCAGCAAGAAATATAAAGAAAGCACAACACAATCTTTAAAAATACCCTAGAAATAACTTATAATAAGTGTTTAGATCCTATATATATATAAAAGCTTCTTTTATTAAGAGAAATCAAAGAAGATTTGAATATCATGATCCTGGTTGGGCCGACTTAATCTTGTAAAGATGACTATTCTTCCTAAATGAAAGGTAATGCAGTTCTGATGATAATCTCATGAGGATTGATTTTAATTTGACAATATATTTCTAACATTCATCTGGAATTATAAATAGGCAAAAAATAACCAAGAAGAATTTTGAAGAGAAATTATAGTAAGCTTATTCTTCTAGATATTAAAGCTATCTATAAATCTCAAATAATTGAAATAATGAGACCAGTAAAAGATTTATAGAGGGAGCAATAGAACAGAAGAAATAATACAAGAACAAAACTCTGGAATGCATAAATATTTACTATACGATCGAGCAGGTATTACAAATCAGTTGGGAAAGGATAGATTTTTCCATAAGAAGTATAGAATGACAGCTATATAAGAAAATCATAGTAAACTATTACCATATCATGGACCAAAATAAACTTTATTAGATTAAAAAGTTAAACATAAATCATCAAAGCACATAAAAGCTAGAAGAATAGGCATTTGATTTTTGAGTAAAGAAAGGTTTCCTAAGTTTAAACATAATTTTTAAAATGACAAAGAAAAAGATACACAGCATGAAAAGTAAAATGACAAATTGAGAAAATATTTACAACAAATATGATAGAATAAAATTAATATCCATAAGATATAAATTCTTAAAATTGGTAAGATAACTCTAAGACATGATATAAAAATGTCCAAAGGACAATCTAAAAAAGAAAAAATGCAAATGGCTAGAAAAATAACCTCATTAAAAATAAAAAATAATCAAATTGAACAACAAATATGATAGGAATAATAATGGCCCCCAATCAATCATACCCTCTGGGTCCATGCCCCTTTGCAACCTGACTTTGATACTCTTTTCATGAAGAAATGAAATCTATCTCCTTATCCCTTGAAGCAGGGATGGCCTTGTGATTTGCTTAGACCAAAAGAATCTGATAGAAATTACTTTGTGCTAGTTCTGGAGCTTAGGCCTTAGGAGGCCTTGTTTCTCTATCTTGCCATTGATTTGGAGCCCTGAGATGGTGAAGAATCTCAGTCTAACATGTATTTCAGAATTAGAAATCATGATGGGGAGAAAAAAGGTGATTCAGCCAACAGCTAGAAATAACTTCCAGACATTTAAGTTGAAGCCATCTTAGCCTCTTCAGCCCCCATTCAGCTGTCACAGAACTAGAGATGCATAATTGATCTGAGACCCGGAGAAGAACCATATAGCCCCAGATGGCCAGCCCATAGAATCATAAGATATAATAAATCATTTTTTAACTTACTATGCTTTGGAGTGGTTTACTGATACAACAAATTTCCATTTTTATCTACCAAATTAGCAAAGAATTAAAAGAAAAAAAAGACACTAATCACTAATGAAGAAACAGCAAAATTTAATGTTAGGAGCGTAATTGGAATATAATCCATTGGGGTTGGCGTGTCTTAATGACCCTGTGGTAGCCTTGGTCCACAATTTCCTTTTTATTGCCTATTCCTATGCTAGAGTTTCCCTCTGGATGAAGAGAATGTTTTCTCTTAAATATCTTCATCCACCAACCAGAGCTCAACCTCGATTTTAAATGGGCCAATCCAACTGCAGTATTAAAGAGGTTCTAGGGGGTCCCTAGGTGGCTCAGCAGTTGAGCATCTGCCTTGGGCTCAGGTTGTGATCCTGGAGTCCTGGGATCGAGTCCCACATCAGGCTCCCTGCATGGAGCCTGCTTCTCCCTCTGCCTGTGTCTCTGGCACTCTCTCTCTCTCTCTCTCTCTCTCTCTCTCTCTCAAATAAATAAATAAATAAATAAATAAATAAATAAATAAAATATTTTTTAAAAAATAAAATAAAGAGGTTCTAGATGTATGGATTATTTAAAGGCTAGGAATTGAAAGAGGATCCCATACTTTCTAACATTATGACTCAGTCTCTTCACCAGACAAAAAGGATTCTAGATTATACAGATGAGGAACAACTTTAAGTGAACCGTCATTTATTTCAGTCTCAGAGACACTGTAATCAATTAGCCTCCACCAAAGATCTCTGTGGGTTAAGTTATTCTGACAAGCATTGGGTTTATTGCCTATTATGATAACCACACCCAGTGGCATCTAGCGATCAAGTGCTCTTATCATTCATTACTCTGCCTCAACCACTCCATTTCAGTGATTGTATTTTCTGTCTTTATCCCCTGTCTATAGAGAACCACCAATACAGCAATACAGCTTTTTCCAAGGATGCTGTTTTCACCTTCACCAATTTATTTTTTATTGCCATAAGGAAGGGAATATTTTTGAGGCCTCCTCAGGGGACATAGTTGTGAGCTGGGTAAGCCAGTCACACATGATAAATCCACTCCAACATTCTCATTTCTCTAAGAATTTTAATTCCTTATTTCACATCATGCCAAGGTATTGCTGGCATCCCAACTTCAGTTCATACAGGCCACCACTAAGTACAAATTTTAGTCAAACAATGAAGCAAACAGAACAAGCTGCTTGAATCCAGAATATATGGCAAGGGCATTCTTGTTCATTAATTCAGCTCAATCTAAAATTACTTTGATCACTGTTTTGTTGTTGCACTTAGTTATTGTTGTTATCCCTATTCCCCTCAAAATCAGATCACACTCAAGATTTTGTGACTTCAATCACTATTAAAGACTTCAGGAATTACAAGAGGGATCTCAGGGCTGTTACACAATCTTCCACTATTCTCTTGCCCTCCCCTTTCTACTCCAGATATTTTTCAGACGCCCATGTTCCCAATAAATTAGACAAATGAAATAGACAAAGTCCTATAAAGACTCCTAGAAAAATGACTCAAAAGGAAAGAAAATCTGAACAGATGTATAACAAGGAAAGAAATTGAATTAGTAATAAAAATACTACATACATTCCACACAAGAACCGATACAAAAATTTTCATAGCAGCATTATTCATAATAGCCAAAAGTACAAACAATACAAATGTCCATGAATTGGTGAATGGAAAAATAAAATGTAGTATATCTATTCAATGTAATATTATTTAGCAATAATAATATTAATATAACAATGTATAAAATGAATAACAAGATTCAGTAATAAAAGGGACCGTAGCATTGATACATCCTACTACATGGATGAACCTTGAAAACATTATGCTAAATGAAAGAAGCCACAGGACTACATATTGTATGGTTTATATAATATTTACATAATATTTCCAGAATAGGCAAATAGAGTGTTTGCATAGAGGTAGAAGAATTGGGGGAAATGGAGGTTGACTGCTAAGAATATGGGGTTTTTATTTAAAGTGATTAAAATGTTCTAAAATTGATTATGGTGATGGTTTCACAATTCTCTGGCTATATTAAGACATCTTGAATATTTCTTTGCTTTAAATGGGTTAATTACATGGTATGTGAATTACATCTCAATAAAGTTATTACAAAAAAAGAACTGTTCCCACAGATGACTTTTTCTGCTTCAGTTAACCTTTGAAGAAGTATAACTCTGGCCTCTGTTCTCACTGCTCCTTTTGCTCCTTCCAATATTATTAAAATGTCAAATGTCAGAGAGATAAATATATTGGTCATAAGAATGAGATAGAGGCAAAACTGACAGCCAGAGGAAATACTAACTCTATATGAAATACAAGACTTTCTTGACACAATATTTATGCTGTCTGCAAGAGACTCATTTTAGACCCAAAGACACCTCCAGATTTAAAGTGAGGTGGTAGAAAACCATTTATCATGCAAATGGACATCAAAAGAAAGCTGAAGAGCAATTCTTATATAGGAAAAATTAGATTTTAAACCAAAGACTATTATAAGAGATGAGGAAGGACACTACATCATAATTAAAGGGTCTATCCAACAACATCTAATATAAATATTTACACTCCTAACATGGGAGCAGCCAATTATATAAGCTGATTAATAAAAAATTAGACACATCAGTAATAATACAATAATAATAAGGGACTTTAACACCTCACTCACTGCAATGGACAGATCATCTAAACAGAATATCAACAAGGACTTTGAATGACATACCGCAACAGATGGACTTCACAGATATATTGAGAACATTCCATCCTAAAGCAACAAAATACACATTCTTCTTGACTGCACATGGAACATTTTCCAAATGGATCACATACTAGGTCACAAATCAGGTCTCAAGTGGTACAAAACGACTGGGATCATCCCTTGCATATTTTTGGACCACAATGCTTTCAAACTGGAACTCAATAACAGGAGGAAATTTGGAAAGAACTCAAATACATGGAGGCTGAAGAGCATCCTACTAAAGAATAAATGGGTCAACCAGGAAATTAAAGAATTTATTAAAAATTCATGGAAACAAAAAAAATGAAAACACAATTGTTCAAAACCTTTGGGATACAGCAAAGGCAGTCTCAAGAGGGAAGTATATAGCAATACAAGCCTTTCTCAAGAAATAAGAAAGGTCTCAAATATACAACCTAACCTCATACCCAAAGGAGCTGTAGAAAGAACAGCAAATAAAGCCTAAACCAAGCAAGAGAAGATAAATAATAAAGAGTAGAGCAGAAATCAATGAAATAGAAGCCAAAGGAGCAGTAGAAGAGATCAAGGAAACTAAGAGCTGGTTCTCTGAAAGAATTAGTAAGATTGATAAACCCTTGGCCAGACTTATCAAAAAGAAATGAGAAAGAACCCAAATAAATAAAATGATGAATTAAAGAGGGGAGATCACAACTAACATTGAAGAAATACAATTATAAGAACATATTATGAGCAAATATATGCCAACAAATTAGGCAATCTGGAAGAAATGAATGCACTCCTAGAGATGTATGAACTACCAAAACTGAAACAAAAGAAATAGAAAACCTGAACAGAGTCATAACCAGCAAGGAAATTAAAGCAGCAATCAAAAATCTCCCAACAAAGAAGAGTCCAGGGCTGGGTGGCTTCCCAGGGGAATTCTACCAAACATTTAAAGAATTAATACCTATTCTGAAGCTGTTTCAAAAATAGAAATGGAAGGAAAACTTCCACTTTCTGAGACCAGCATTACCTTGATCCCAAAACCAGACAAAGACACCACCAAAAAGTAGAATTACAGACCAATATCTTTGATGAACATGGATGTCAAAATTCTCACCAAGATACTAGCCAATAGGATCCGATAGTAATTACAAGGATTATTCACCACAACCAAGTGGGATTTATTCCTGGGCTGCAAGGGAGGTTCAACATCCACAAATCCATCAATGTGATACACTACATTAATAAAAGAAAGTACAAGAACTATATGATCCTCTCAATAGATGCAGAAAAAGCATTTGACAAAATACAGCATGCATCCTTTCTTGGTTAAAACTCTCTATAGTGTAGGGATAGAGGGAACATACCTCAAAATCATAAAAGCCATCTATGAAAAGCCCACAGTGAATTTCATTCTCAATGGGGAAAAACTGAGAGCTTTACCTCTAAGGTCAGGAACAAGGCAGGGATGTCTACTATCGCCACTGCTATTCAACATAGTACTAGAAGTCCTAGCCTCGGCAATCAAACAACAAAAAGAAATAAAAGGCATCCAAATTAGCAAAGAAGAAGTCAAGCTCTCACACTTTGCAGATGACATGATACCCTATATGGAAAAACCCAAAAGACTCCACCCCAAGATTGCTAGAACTCATACAGCAATTCAGCAACGTGGCAGGATACAAATTCAATGCATAGAAATCAGTGGCATTTCTATACACTAACAATGAGACTGAAGAAAGAGAAATTAAGGAATCAATCCCATTGACAATTGCACCCAAAACCATAAGATACTGAGGAATAAACCTAACCAAAGAGGCAAAGGTACTCAGAAAACTATAGGACACTCATGAAGAAATTGAGGAAGACACACAAAAAAAATGGAAAAACATTCTATGCTCATGGATTGAAAGAATAAATATTGTTAAAATTTCTATGCTACCTAGAGCAATCTAGACATTCAGTGCAATCCCTATCTAAATACCATCAACTTATTTCACAGAGTTGGAACAAATAATCCTAATATTTGTATGGAACCAGAAAAGACCTCGAATAACCAAAGGAATGTTGAAAAAGAAAATCAAAACTGGCAGCATCATAATTCCATAATTCAAGCTATATTACAAAGCTATAGTCATCAAGACAGTGTGGTACTAGCACAAAAACAAACACACAGATCAATGGAGCAAAATAGAGAACCCAGAAATGGACCCTCAACTCTATAGTCAACTAATCTTTGACAACGCAAGAAAGAATATCCAATGGGGAAAAAAAACAGTCTCTTCAACAAATGCTGTTGGGAAAATTAGACAGCCACATGCAAAAGAGTGAAACTGGACCATTTCCTCACACCATATACAAAAATAGACTCAAAATGGATGGAAGACCTAAACGTGAGACAGGAATCCATCAAAATCCTAGAGAAGAACAAAGGGAGCAACCTCTTTGACCTCAGCTGCAGTAACTTCTTACTAGACACATCTCCAGAGGAAAGGGGGGGGGGGGAAAGGTGAATATGAACTATTGAGACTTTATCAAGATAAAAAGCTTTTGCACACACACAAAAAAAGCTTTTGAACAGCAAAGAAAACAGTCAACAAAACCAAAAGACAACTGACAGAATGGGAGAAGATATTTCCAAATGACATATCTTATAAAGGGCTAGTATCAAAAATCTAGAACTCATCAAACTCAACATCCAAAGAACAAATAATCCAGTCAAGAAATGGGCAGAAGACATAAAGAGACATTTCTCCAAAGAAAACGTACAAATGGCCAACAGACACATAAAAAAATGCTCCACAACACTCGACATCAGGGAAATGAAAACCACAATGAGATACCACCTCACACCAATTAGAATGGATAAAATTAACAAGTCAGGAAACAGCAGATGTGGGAGAGGATGTGGAGAAAGGGGAACCCTCTTACACTATTGGTGGGAATGCAAGCTGGTACAGCCACTCTGGAAAACAGTATGGAGGTTCCCCAAAAAAGTTGAAAATAGAGCTACACTATGACCCAGCAATTGCATTACTGGCTAATCATCCCAAACATACAAATGTAGTCATCTGAAGAGGCACCTGCACCCCAATGTTTATGGCAGTAATGCCCACAATAGCCCAACTATGGAAAGTGCCCAGATGTCCATTGACAGATGAATGGATAAAGAAGATTGGTATATATATACAACGGACTCTACTCAGCCATCAAAAAAGAACAAAATCTTGCCATTTGCAATGACATGGATGGAATTAGAGGATATTATGCTAAGCAAAATTAGTCAATCATAGGAAGACAATTATTATATGATCTCACTCATATGTGGAATTTAAGAAACATAACAAAGGATCATAGGGGAAGAGAGGAAAAGATAAAAGAAGACAAAATCACAGAGGAAGACACTCTATAAGAGACTCTTAATCATAGGAAACAAACTGAGGGTTGTTGGAGAGGTTGAGGAGAAGGGATAGGGTAGGTGGGTTTTGGACATTAAGGAGGGCACATCATGTAATGAGAACTGGGTGTTATATAAGACTGATGAATCACTGACCTCTACTTCTGAAACCAATAATACATTTTATGTTAATTAATTGAATTTAAATAAAAAATGTTTAAAAAGAAAAAAACAAAATCAGTTGGACTTGAGAAAACCTCTACTTGGTAAATACCACAAATTTTTCAATATTAGATATATAAGAACTTAGGAATTTAAACATATAACTTAAATTTTAAACTTTAAAAATATTCCTTTATTATTCAAGTTATACAACTTTATTGTAAACTAAATAGGTAATACAGATAAGCAAAAAGAAAACTTTTTAAGGGGCACCTGGGTGCTCAGTCAGTTAAGTGTCTGCCTTCAGCTCAGGTCATGATCTCAGGTCCTGTGATGGAGCCCCACACCTTTCTTCTCAATGGGGAGTCTGCTTCTCCCTCTGCTCCTCCCCCTGCTCCTGTGCTCTCTCACTCTCTCTCTCCCTCTGAAATAAATAAATGAAGTCTTTAAAAAAAAAACTTTTTATAGGGATCCCTGGGTGGCTCAGTGGTTTGGTGCCTGCCTTCGGCCCAGGGTGTGATCCTGGAGTCCCGGGATCGAGTCCCACATCAGGCTTCCTGCATGGAGCCTGCTTCTCCTCTGTCTGTGTCTCTGCCCCCCTCCCCGTGTCTCTCATGAATAAACAAATAAATAAATCTTTTTTTAAAACTTTTTATAAAAATCACACATATTAAAATCAATCAGAATACTGTTATCATTTTATCACTTTTTCTATGTAAGTATACACATGCAAACACATGGGATTGTACTGCAGAGTACTTGGAGATTTGTGAGTTGTATCTTCTACTCACATCATATTAAGAAATCTTTTCATATTAATATACAGTTTTATCATATTCTTAATTGCTGTATAGTATTCATTTTTACAGACACCTTAATTTGTCATCTTTTGTTGCCAGACATTTACGTTATTCCCTGTTTTTCTTTTTCACAAACAGTATAAAAATAACATTCTTGTCTACCCATCTTTATATGCATGTTGAATTATTGCCTTGGGATAGTGATTAGAGGTGAAATTTTTGAGCTAAATAATGTATATGGATATGATATATATTGCCAAATTTCTCAGAAGGATAATTCCATCAGTAACAACCTTTAGTTATGTAAAGGTGCCTGCTTTCCCACATCTCAGCCAAGATCATGTGTCTGCAATCTTTTATCCTTACTATTCTGAGAAAGGATATCCCATTATTATTTTAATTTGCACTTATTTGTTTCACGTGTTTTAATGTTTCACCTGTCTCTTCATTAGTAAGTTTACCATTCACAAGTAAACTTAGTCCATTTTTATTAGTTTTATTTTTCTTATCTACAATAGCTCTTTAAATGCTAAGGATATTAATCTTTTCTCTGTTGTGGCTGTTATAAATATATTTTTCCCATTTTACAGACATTTTTACAGTGCTTTCGCCACAGAGAACTTCTATGGTCAAATTTCTTCAAATTTTTCAGTCTTTCCTTCTGATTTCTCCTCAGGGAATGCTTAGAAAATCCTCCCTAGATTAAGACATATACCTACAGTTTCTCCAACAATATTTTTTACTTCAAATATTCAAATATTTAATCCATCTAGATTTAAATAGAGTTCCAAATGAATTTTTCCACATCATTAACCAAGTGTCTTAGCATCAGTTGTTAATTTCATCTTTCACCACAAATTTGAGATGCTGTTTTTCTCATATATTCCAATTCCTATAAACACAACAGTGTGTTTCTCTACTCTTACTTCTCCCCTGGGCTGTCTGATTCTTTCTGCAACTAGATCCCTGCATTTACTGGGCTATTCCTCCTCCAACACCAGGTCTCCCTCAGCTGAGCAGTCGCAGCATTGGCTACATTCCCCTGACACTTCGAGTCTTCCCTGAGGTGAGGCAAAAAAAAAAAAAAAAAAAAAAAAAAAGACTAAAAAAAAAGACTTCTCTCCCTATGATTTGTGCTCTGTTACATGGCAGTCACAGATAGGTTACTTGGTTCACAACAAACTGCACAGTTTAATGACTTATTGTTTTTGTTTTGGCCAATAATCACAGTCCTTTGTTCTTTCTAGCATAGACTATTATTCATTCAATAGAAGACCATCAGGGTACTTGGATCAGGATATTGTCAAGTAAGGGCTACCATGCCATCTATACCTAAAATCACTGCTCCTCACCCAAACTTTAGATGTTGTTGAGCCTGGTTTTCCACGTCTCCCATTGTAGAAGGCAATGTTCTTACAATGCCCTAAAAGGCCTAAAAGGCCCTGCATGAGCTGGCCCACCTTTTTCTCTTTAATCTCATTTCCTACAATGTCCTTGACAATTTCCACTTCATTCACACTAACATCCTCACTATCTCTTCAACTCTCCTGTCAGGGCAGGCAGGTCCTATCAGGACGTTTGTACCAGCTGTTCCCTCTTCCTGGAATTGTCTTCCCTCAGATATCCACATGGATCACTTCCTTCATATTTTTGCTGACATGTCACCTTGTAAAAGATGTGTTCTCAAACTACCTGTTATGGACTGAATTATGACCCCCTAACTCATATGTTGAAGCCTTAACCCCTAATGTGACTATATTTGGAGACAGGGTTTATAAGAAAGTAACAAATGTTAAATGAGGTCTTAAGGGTGGGGCTTTAATATGATAGGGCTGCTGTTCCTTATAAGAAGAGGAAGACGGGGCGCCTAGGTGGCTCAGTCGTTGAGGGTCTGCCTTTGGTTCAGGACATGATCCCGGGGTCCTGGGATCGAGTCTCGCATGGGGGCTCCCTGCGGGGAGCCTGCTTCTCCCTCTGCCTGTGTCTCTGCCTCTCTGTGTGTGTGTCTCTCATGAATAAATACATTTAAAAAAAGAAGAAGAGGAAGAGACACCAGAGCTCACTCATGTGCTCTTGTACTCTGTCTCACCACCCATGTGCAAAGAGGAAAGGTCATATGAGGACATAGCAAAAAGATAAGCATTTATGCAACAGGAAAAGAATCCTCACTAGAAACCAAATTTTCCAGCACCTTGATCATTTTTGACTTCCATAACTGTGAGAAAATAAATATCTGTTGTTTAAGCCACCCAGTCTGTGGTAGTTTGTTATGGCAGTCCAAGCAGCCCAAGACAAGACCCCATCCATATGTTAACACCATCACCTTGTGTGCTTGTACTGCTAATCTCCCTTATTTGTTCTACCCTCGCCCTTACTATCTTCTAAAATAATCTAAAATTTACTTTTTATTATTTTAATTGTTTATTGTCTGTCTTCTTCCACTAGAGTATAAACTTATGGGTGCAAAGAGTTCTGTTCCTTTTATTTATTGATGTATCCCCAGCATATAAAACTATAACTGTAACATAGAAGACTCTCAATAAATATCTGTTGAATAAATAAATGAACCACAGCAGACTCCTTCTTCTTTTAAGGTAAATTTTCTCTCAGAAGCCCAATTCCCTATCCCAGTCCATCAGGTGGCATTGTTGTAAGACCATCCTACCTCGAGGACACAATTTGAGTTCTTTGTCCAGATGGGTCCTCAGCTCCCTTGACAACCAGTGTAAGGCAATAAATACTAAACTGTAATTGACAACTGCCAAAGCCCCACTGGAAAACAATGTAGAATGTGCCTTGGAACTATTCCTCCATCAGACAGGAAGCATTTATGGGTCCACTCCTGTAGCTCTTTGTTTCAGAGTAACATCCAGAGGTGTTAACTTCCATGCCCCATTCTATGCCATATGTGCAGACTGAACAAGATGTAACTTGAGATGATCCTTCAGCATGCACAGGAAATGGCCATGACAACTACTGCTGAAATCATAAGAAGGCAGAGGGAATGGAGTTTGGGGGCACAAATCATTAACTACATTTGGTTACCATAAGTTACATTTTAAGAAGAGCTTTAGTATCCCACGGTCAAACTATTTCTATTTCTATATATTCTATTACTAACATTTCATTTTTATTATATAAAATGAACTTTGCTGGAAGGATGTGATCCATAATATGCCACACCAAACCCACACCTGAGAAGAATACAGTTGCTGTGGACAGAAAGTTAGCTTGCGGTTCTCAATCCACCTTTTTTTTTAAGATTTTATTTATTTATTCATGAAACACAGAGAGAGAGAGAGAGAGAGAGAGAGAGAGAGAGAGAGAGAGAGAGAGAGAAAGAGAGAGAGAGAGGCAGAGACACAGACAGACGGAGAACCAGGCTCCATGCAGGGAGCCTGACGTGGGGCTCGATCCCGGAACCCCAGGATTACGCCCTGGGCTGAAGGTGGCGCTAAACTGCTGAGCCACCCGGGCTGCCCTCAATCCACATTTTCATCAACAATGTCACTTGTTGAATTGTGAGACTTCTTCCTCATCCACACTGGCTCTTCCTCCTGGTAATCTTCAGTCTATAGGTAAAAGTATTACCCATGATTCCTGCTCCTCAGGGGACAAGGCATGTGTGATATTACACCACGAACTGCCTTAGTATCTCAAGGTCAAACTATATCTACTTCTCAGAAGACTCTTCCTTCTCTTTTATTAATTAAAACTATTGCACCAACTCACTAAAATGGTACAGTATCCACGAACAACTGTTCTTTGCTCAGAGCAAAATATCTCCAAGTGAGGACTTCATCTGAGCACATAGTGTTCATCATTTTTCTAGAAAATTACAACTAAATCAATCCCATATTTGAAGGGTGCAAGAAGCTTAGTAAATGGAAAAAATAAAGTACCTGCAAAATAGGAAGAAAAAAAAGAGGAAGAACTCAAGAATGCACAAAGAAATCTTCAGAAGCTTACTTCTGGACAACATTTATGGTTGGAGGAAGAAGAAGATGCTTAGAAAATATTTGTGTCTATAACCACCTAAAATATCATGTCTGGTATTTTTAGATGCAAGACTAACTCTTGAATAAGGAATGCTCCTGGCTAGGAGGAAATGCCTGGCATGTAGTAGGTATTTAATAGGTGTGTATTTGTTAAAAGCACAATACATCTTTCAATTTAACCCCTGATTCTACACCTGAGAAAACAACAGCTACTTTAGACTTGGTATTCCCCAAGCATTCTTCAGATTTAGGCTCATGCAGAATCGAACACATCATGTTCTAGGCAATGTGCTAGATGCTTCAATATAAGTTTATTTCATTGAGCCTTCACCCAAACCTATTATTTGGTAGATGAGAATATTAGAGGTCAGAGAAGTTTAGTCTTTTGCTCAAGATCACATAGTTAGAAAATGTACAGCCAAGATTCCAACTGCAAGCTCAGGGAGTGGGTGTTTTTGTTTGTTTGTTTGTT
Source organism: Canis lupus dingo (assembly GCF_003254725.2). Taxonomy (NCBI): domain Eukaryota; kingdom Metazoa; phylum Chordata; class Mammalia; order Carnivora; family Canidae; genus Canis; species Canis lupus. The sequence goes on along the minus strand of NC_064281.1, from coordinate 16,427,208 downwards.
TGTTTGTTTGTTTGTTTAAAGGCCTTAAATTCCTTTACACTCCTTTCATGAAGAGGGAACTGCTCTAAAACTCCTTGCCTTGAATCTAGGCAGGCTTGTAACTGCTTTGACCACAAGAGAAAGATGAAAATGATGCTGTGTGATTATTGCTGAGGCTAGATCATAAATGCGCCTTGCCCTGGCTCTCTGGGAGCACTTGCATCATCCAGAAGCTCCCTCTTTGGACTTCCCCTCTCAGGACCCAGCCTCATACTGTGAGAAGCCCAAGCCACATGGAGAGCCATGCCTTGGTCATCTGATCAACAATCCTGCTGAACCTAGCCCAAACCCCAGACATATGAGGGAAGAAGCTTCCAGATGATTCCAGCCCCCAGCCACTCAAGTTACCCCAAACTAACTAAGGACCCACACATCATGGATCAGAGACAAGCCACACCCACTGTGCCTTGTCTGAATCTGTGAACCCCAGAAGCTGTGAGCATAATAAAATAGTGGTTGTTATTTACACCAATAATTTGGGATGGTTAAGGAGCAATACTAACTGTAACAGAAACCTTTCCCAAAACTTTAAATATTCAATGCATTTATAATGACACACAATCCCATAAAGTCTCACAAGATCATAAAAAAGCCATGACTGCCACCCAGATCCCTCTAAGCTAGAGGGGCGTAGAAAGCAAAGTCTGTGGCCCAAACTCTGGTCTGGGTTTTGTTTTTAAAACTCTGGCCTCAGAAATTTCTCACTCCTTATTAGACCTTTCTAGTATCTTTTTCTACCTAGTACTTTGTCTTGGTCCCACAAAGTATCTTTTTCCCTTCTGATCCTTCCTAGCACTAAGACTTCTATGTTCTTTCTTTACAGTTTCCCTTCTGTGTCCCTAAAAGCCGGAGGGAAAAATATAGTTTCTCTTGCTCTCAGTCTCAAGACTGGATCACCAACCCTACTTCAGTTGAAATCACTATTTTCCACACATATCCAAGCCCACTCACCCTTGAGGTCTGCCTCCTGTTCTCTCAACACTAAGCATGAGGCCAGGAAGGCACCCATCCTTCTCTCCTCTAACGTCTTCTCCCCTAGAGAGAGCATAAGTGCCAGATCAAGGGTCTATCCAGAGAGGAAAAGCAGAGCATCCTCAGTAATTATTGACGTTCAGTAAAAATTGGATTTTATTAAGACCTTACATTAAATACATGTTGTCATTTTTTTAATTAAGCATGTACTTGCATTAGAATCTCAATCAGATCAAAACAATTAACTGACCATAGAAAACACAATTCAAGATAACTATTCTAACACTTTCCCAAAATAAAAGCAAGGCTTTGGGAGGATCTTTCTGCTTTAGAGGCTCTGATCACTTCCCAAGCACAGCTGGGGCTGAGCCGGGCGGGGGGGGGGGGGGGGGGGGGGGGGCAGGCGGGATTTAAGCTTCACATTGGGAATGTGTGGTCTCTTATCTAAGCGGGCTCCAACTTAAACCCAGACAGAGCAGCCGTGTATTCTACATAATGAGAGCTGAAAGGCAATATAATTTAGCATCCCTGGACATAGAGACTAAGTACACATTAGTTAAGACCTAAAATTCTCCTATCCAAGGTTTATTTCTTTGACTTATGGCTTTGTTCTCTTACTTTAAAATGCAAATATCTTATGAGTTACTTACAACTTAGGGACAGTGGCAGGTCTTGCTAACTGCCTACTTATCTATTTTCCCCTTCTTTTCTGGTTACAGAAGTCCAGGTTGGAGGTTAGGCATAGCAATGTGCCCTGATTCCATTTCATCTAGGGGTGGTCATGTGACCCAGCTCTGGTTTCTGAAATATAAATGGATATATAAGTGGCCACCCAGATAGCTTGTTAAAAAGGGAAGACTTATAAAAACAATAGCTCTTTCCTTTTTCCATTCTTTCTTCCTGAAAGATAAACGCAAGTAGTGGAGGCACAGCAGCCACACTGCAAACCCAAGGATAAATAAGAGCTATAGGTTACAATGGCAGAGTAGGAAGATAGAAGGAACCTAATTTGTTAATGGCATTACAAAACCTCCATACTGGTGCCACAGTCAGCTTATCCTGTCCCAAATGGAGGGTGGGGGGAGAGTTGGCTTTTGAGTCATGGCTCTAGAGAGAAGTTTGTTTCTCTAATGGATGCAATGTTACAAAGGTTTAGGAAATCATACAGGGAGTGAGTTTTGAAACGAGCAAGAAAGCACAGAGAAGTTATGGGCTTTAAGAACTGTATGAATAAAAGGTGTCCCTGAAGGAGAAAACCATGGAAGTGGAATGTATGGGGCCCTGAAGATCAGCTTATCATGAATAACTTAGGTTTTACCCTGCAACAAAGCTAAATGGAGAAATAATTCCATGATCTTCTATTAGTGGGAGAAAAGAAAGTATTTATAGTATATTTATGAAACAATAACCTGAATACTCAACATGCTTATGCTTAAGGAGAAGTTTTCTGGGACAAATCACAATTCTAGTCAAGAGGCTTTCATAAACAACATAGAAGGCCAAAATTTTCTGAATAGTGTCTCCACAGGAACTGGTGTGGAGTATGAATTCACTAATAAAAATGACATTGAATTGCCATTTTTGTTCTCCTGAAATGCAGTTATTATTGGCTGGATATTGGCAGTGCATAAGTTGGTAAAAACATTACCTAGGACCACTTAAATTTTTTGCCAAGAGCTTTGTTATTTAAGAGCTAAGACATCAATCACTCTAAAGAGAAGAATATGATCCAATTTTAATATTTAACCTAAAATATTTATGCCAACTTTGACTTCTTTCATGAGGATTTCATGCATAAAATCAAAGACAAGCCAAGGTTCAAAATGGTGGACAATTACCTTTAGCTTGGAATTATCTGTCCTATTTACTACATCTCTTTTAGGAAAACATTGCTCAAAGTTGTAGGTACCTTTTGTGAAATCCCTCCAGCCAATCATTAAGTGGGAATCGAATAAGTCACAGTGCTTTCAGTTTAACTCCACAAAGAATTTTCCCATTCTGTGGCACTGGAGTTGAGCAGTGCTTCTCCAACTGTAATATGCAATATGACTCATCCAGGGCTCTTGTGAAAATACAGGTTCTGATTCAGTACATCCAGAGTGAGGCCTGAGATTCTGCATTTCTAATAGGCAATGATGATGATGCTGGTCCATGAACCATGAACCACACTTTGAGTATCCAGGAAGTAGAGCATGGGCTAACCTGGCTGCTCCTCAGAATCATTTAGGGATCTTGTTTTAAAAAAAAATAAAATAAAACAAACCCAAAGTCTTGGGCCACATCCGGCTCTACAAATTCAGAATCTCCGGGAAAGAGGTGCAGGAGTTTGTATTATTAACCATCTCCCCAGGTGATTCCTATTCAGCCATAAGCTGCACCTGGTCTGCAATGAGTATAGCAGCATGTCTCAAAGAGGAGCTGTGCACCCCCTAAATCAGAATTGCCTGAGGAGCTTGAGGATTGTGCAGATACCTCTCTGCAAATACCTCCCTTCTGCTGCCTAGGAAGGAGGCAAAGGGTGGAGGGAGTAGAGAAAATAAGGAGATGGTATAAAAAGGGAAATTGACGTCATTTCAACTCCCACCTGGCAGGAGTAGAGAGGGCCAATTCTCCTGGAAGTGACAGCATGGAACGCGCCTCCCGCTGCCTGACCACCTGCACCTCCTTCCTTCTCTTCCTCTCCCTGGCAACTGCCCCAGCCAAAGCTGCCCCTCAGGGGCTGCTGGGAGGCCTAGTTAGAGAGGAAGGAGAGGAATGAAGAGGAAAGAGATAGGGGAGGGGGGCCTTGAAAAATAAAGTGAAAGTAAAGGAATTACAAATAGCCTTCAGCTTCTGTTCATATTGCAATTCAATCCAATGCAAATAAATACCTATTTCAATATCTGTACTTGCTGAAATGATAATAATGTATTATCTGGCCAAAAGAGTGCATTCCAATTACATAAAATTGTGTCTATGTGTAGAAAAAAGGTCTGGAATATTGTGAACTATATTAATCTCCAAGTAGTGGAATTCAAGGTATACTAATCTGTATTGTTTGAATGTTTCACGCTAAGCATGAATTATTTTTATAATGACATGAATAATAAAGCCGTTTTCATTTGGGGGAACAAAAACAAGCTTTCACAGTGCTAACATAGTATAGGAGACAGACCAAGGTGAATACAGGCCCTTCCTTTGGGAAGCTCACAAACTCAGTAGACTGACTCATGAATTCTGAGTTGCAGAAATATACAGCTAGGTGACCCTGCAATAGACATCAGGGCTGGCCTGTCCTGTAAAAGGTGGCATTTCTCCTGAAAGTCCAAGATGGATCCCAAATGTCTGTTATTGAATGCAGATCTGAATAGGAGTTTTAATGCATTAAAGGAGAGAAATGTTTCAAGGTTAATTAGTGTAAGTAAAGTAGCTCTGGGGGGGATATGTATGGGTCAGAGGCATCTATGAAAAGCAACTGTAATGCTACAGAAAGATTGCACTCTTGTGGCTATAACATGGGATGAGCCAAGAGCTCTGCTGGAGATTAAGCAAGTAAACCGGAGACCTTATCAAAGATGGAACCACTCCTGATTGCCCTGGGACTTACTCCTCGTGGTATTGAATTATAATAGAATTGCCACTTGAAAATGAATTAAATAGCAAGTAGACAAGGAACCATGATCTCAAGCAGAAGTTTCATCCATCAGACAAAAGATGAGCTCATGAGAAGAATCGGGGCTATGATGGGTCTGCTCACTTGGGAATTTCTTGGGTACTGCAGCCCTGTGGTATCTCCCACTGGCTTAACTCTGATCATGGAAAATAAAAAATAAAATGTTTGTGGGTCCAGTCTCCTGAGTAAAGCATAAGGAGAAAAAGAAAAATAGAAAGCAGCCTGGAAGGAGAGGAGAACGTAAAGAATTAAATCACCCCTAGGATTTCGAAAGCTGGGTCAGCAAAACCCTGAAACTCCAAGTTTCTGAACTTGCGCTTTGGCCATCCACAACCTAAAGAGATTTTTCTCTTTTAGTTTCCTATACCTATTGCTTTTTATTAGTTCAAACTTCAGCAGGGAGCACTAGTTTGTTAAATGATAAGTATGAACTTAAATATGAGAACAAAAATGTTTACACCATTCCAAGGCACCTTTTTTTAAAAAAGATTTTATTTATTTATTCATGAGAGACAGAGAGAGAGGGGCAGAGACACAGGCAGAAGGAAAAGCAGGCTCCATGCCGGGAGCCTGACGTGGGACTTGATCCCAGGTCTCCAGGATCACGCCCTGGGCTGGAGGCAGTGCTAAACCGCTGAGCCACACGGGGCTGCCCCCAAGGCACGTTCTTAACGGTGGTAGATAATGCAGAAAAAAAGGAGGACATTCCACTCCGGGGCTGCATGACACACTTTCACTTCAGAAAATCCCAGCCACCTTCATCAGTGACTTGGGAGGAAAAGCTATCTGCTAAGGCCCAAGGTAAAAGAGAAATGTTTCTGGGAGATGGGAATGAGATGAGGAAAGTGGAGGAGGAAGATCAATGTGGAGACAACTGATTATAATACAGTGTCGTGACAGATAGGCCCAGTGGCCATCTCTGGGTCATTTACTGCCTTCTCCTGATATTTCCATTGCTTTTTCCTGGATACTCAGGAAGTAGGGAGCTGCAAAGATAGTTATCATGCCTAAGGCTAATTTTCCTGCTAGAAAAAGGTAGGATTTACTAGGTTCTCTGCAGTGACTTTGAAAATATCTGTGATACAGCGTCAACAGCTGAAGTCCAAAAAAGTATCTCTAGGTGGGGGGACATGAGTGATCAAAAATAGGAGATGAGAAATAGTCACTGCTTTGTTTGCCACCAGCATTAATTACACTAGTGCTTTTACAGTTTAAAAGAATGGGGGATCCCTGGGTGGTGCAGTGGTTTAGCACCTGCCTTCGGCCCAAGACCTGATCCTGGAGTCTCAGGATCAAGTCCCACGTTGAGCTCCCTGCAAGGAGCCTACTTCTCCCTCTGCCTCTCTCTCTCTTTCTCTTTCATGAATAAATAAATAAAAATCTTTTTTTAAAAAAAAAAGAAAGAAAGAATGCTGCATTTAGGAAGGTTTGGCTGATATTATTTCCGTATCTCTCAGGGTCTGAGATCTAGAACACCTGAGTGCCTCCCTTGAGAAAGCTGCTAGTTAAGCCCTAACTCCCCAGGCAACATCAACCTAAAATACCTACAGACAAAAAAAAAATGGTTCTGGATCAAGATTGTGATTTTCCTTCCTCATTCTCAGGCCCATCAGGAGAGATCTCTGAGTAGATACGCAAGGAAATTTGCCACTTGACCATTATCTGCTTGCAGATCCAAAGTTCTACAAGACCTCTTCCAAAATGTATGTAGAGTATACATGCTTATGAGAAATGCTGGGTGTTAAATGCAACCATCATAAGCCGAATTATTGTTCATTCATCATGGTCGTAAAGTCTGACCTCAGGAGATTCATTGATCCTGGCTACTCAAAGTGTGCTTTCTGAACCAGCAGCAGCATCTAGGGGCTTGTTGGAAATGCAGAGTCTCAGGCCCTACCCCAGACCTACAAAATCAGAATCTACATTTTAGCAAACCCCTCAGGTGCTCTGGGTGGATTTCTAAGTGTGAGAAGCACTACTCAAGATTCTGTCTTGAGGAGGTCATTTTCATCAAGTTCTATTCTTAATAGGAAACAGGTAGAGAAGTAAAATGCTCAACAGAGCTATGAATACTAACCAGGAAAATGTGAAGTTTTTAGTGAATATTGAAAGCAAGCCAACAACGACAGTTTTTAAAGGCTAATAGACCCTGCCCTGAGAGGTCAAAAGGCAGATGCTACAAGGAGAGTGGCTCTAATTATGAAGATGGGTCCTTGGACGTGGCCAGTCACTGCACACTACCCCCTTCCTCTCCTGCTTCCAGTCTTTCACTAAAATGCCACATGGTTCTTTTGGCAGAATTAGCTCCCAGATTTGCAGTAGGAATTAGACAAGAACATCGTCTCCCTTCCTTGAAGATGCAGGGATGGGGGCTAGAGCAGGCAACAGGGAGCACTTTGGAGGCCAATAGTCAGCAAAACGGAAACTGGAGAAGGGGTGCCAAGATATTAATGCCAGAGGAAACACAAGGGCGCAAACCTGTGAGAGAGGGAGGTGAGTGATGTATTGCCAGGTATCTGAGACCAGAGGGGCAAGAGCTGCTGGGGACTTGATAAGAAACCAAAGGTGGGAGGACAGAATTGTCTCCAGGTGGGGTGGGGGGCTGCTCTAGATTAAAGCCACTATTTTTGGTTTTATTAGCCAGTGCCTTGTAGATGGGCCCAGCTAAAGAACCAGGGGAACAGCAGATTTAACATGGGAATGAACTGATGAAAACGGTTGAAACAAGCGTAGAGATAAATTCGTCCAACATCTCTGGACAGGCTGATGGATCTATTTGAAAGAATTGAGGGATGTGATCTTGAAAAGCACAAGTGAGGGTGGAATGTTACCCAAAGAACCAGACCTCACCAAAATACTGAAATAGGTATTTTGCTACCAATATCCTCTCTCTGCTCCTGCCTTTCTTCTTCCTATTCCCTCCACCAACCTACATTCAAACCGCTGGTTTAATATCTGTCCTACCAATTCCTTTAAACCCCTACATGTCAAGCAATAGATTTGGTGTCCTCTTTCAAGGAGATTGATTTTGTGCACTTTGAAAGACCAAGCCCCCTTCCAATCCCACAACAGTTATGTCCCCTGAATCCCCTCAAACCACATTAATAGATATCTAGCTGAAGGCCAGGTTTGTGTACATGACATCCTGAGGGAATAAGGAAGAGGACCTCCATAACTAGGTAAAGGGGCTAAAAGAGATGGATGACTTCAAAATTTCGACCCTGAGTTCTTGAGAAATGGACAAAGTGACTAATAGACTGGGGGCAATGGAGATAATGTATTTTTACTAAATATAGTGTTGTTTTATCAAAATTCTTTAACAATATTATAATTTTTTAACAATATTATAATTTATTTTAGATATAATCTAGATTTCTCATTCATACTTTTTAGTCTTTTCTTGTTATGACATTTATAATTTTCCCAGGTAATTATCATACCTCCTTTTGTTCTCCTTGAATTTCATGCCACTCAAATGCCCACCAATTACCCCAGTTGGTTCAAATGCCTGGAATTCCCAGAGAACAGAATTGGCAGGAAACAAATATCCCCAATACTTGAGAGCAGAGAGTGAATGGTGTTTTTTTTTAACAATGGTAATTAGAATTCTGTTCTCCTTGTGGATAGTGTAGTTTAACCAATTATGCTGAACTATTCACTTGATAGGGAGAGGGGGAAGAAATACTACTCTCATTATTTTCTGAAAATCTGTCATCTTCCTAAGGTTTTGTTTGGCACACACAGATGGTCCTGGTGGCAGTGCAAAACTGAACTCTGCAGCAGGGGACATATTGGCCGAATGGTGCAACTCCCATTTCATGTGTGCCCTCTACATTATTTCTCAAATTAAACATGCTAGTAACATCCATAATTACATGTTGCAAGCAACTGAGCTGTAGTTTGAAGTGTACTTAGATGCTAATCAGACTTCAGGGAATCCCTAGGAACAATGTATTCAAGCCTCCTCTAGCCTCTAGCTTAGATGCCAGTCACAGGTTCTTTTATAATGCCAACATTTTACCCATAATTTCTAATTACCCCCGATAATTTAGAATGCTTCTTGAAAGGAAAAATAGCAGAAAGCTAATCCATAGGAGGCTTAGAAAACCATTTTCCAGTATTACCAAGTTTATTTTATGTTACTGGTGTCTTTGCAGGCCACATCAAATATGGCAGGGGGTGCAGTTAGACAAAACTTAAGACCTAAGCTATCCTCAAAGATCCTGTGCCTCAGCTTCCAATGCAGCCATTCTGAGATTCTGTTCCACCCATGCCCCTTCCCAATTTCAACTACTTCCTCTCATGTTGCCATCATGGTCTCCTCTCTTATGCTTTTAACCTATACACATTTATTGAACATCTATTGTATGCCAGGCACTGTATTGCAGAAATAAATGATTCCTATCCTCAAGATGATCACAATAAAATGAAGGATGCTGATACATGAAGAAATGATTCTAAAACTTGGGGTACCAGCAATTTTGGTGATATAGCTGATGTATTATGAAATACTGAGGAGGGGAACCCCAACCAGCATGAGAAGTGTGTGTTGTATGTGTGTGTCCCCTTGTCTATACATGTGTGTTTGGGACTGTGGGGGATATGACAGGCACTGTCAGTGCCCCACTCATATCTCCTGGAACACCTTTGCCATTTTTGTGCATATCAGTTTCAGGCTGCTCTCACTCCCAGCAGCCAGTACTGTGTCTCTTTGTTGAAGAACAGCTCTCAGGCTGCAAGAGCCCATGTTGCCTGTGCACATGCACAGAAAGCTTAAGTATCTGGGAATGTAATTCCCTGGAGGCAGCCCTGTGACTGGTAGGAGTGAGGATACAACTACACCAGCTCCTTTGCCCCTGACCAAGACAACTCTGATGTGTATCCTACCCTGTCTGCAAAAGCCTCCCATGGGATGGAGCCAAATTTCTCTCCATGGTGATTTTGCAGACTTGTTTGTCTTTTTTCCCTTCTCAATCCCCCTTCCCTATTCCTCTATTAGTTTTTCCTGGGAACCTACTAATAAATGCAGATGAAACATCATCTCTGGGCCTGCTTATGGGATATCCAAATTAAGACAGAAAGAGTAGAGAAGTCTTCCTTGAGGGTCCATGTAAGCCAGGTCCTGAAGGAATGGAGAGAATTAGCAAGATGAAGGAGGTAAGAGTTTCATCCCACAAGAGGGTGAAAAAGGAGTGCTATGGAAAGAATTTCGGACAAGATGAATGAAAGCATGCAGGTGGAAAACAGCCTGGAATGCACAGGAAGTGACAACCACAACCTAGAGTATAAAGTTTTAGCAAAGGACTGGTCAGTGATAAGTGGGCAGGCATCACATATTCATCTGAGACACTTGATGTACAAGAACCAACTAGCAGCCATTTCTTAAATATTCAGAAATTTTCTAATCGGGATCTTAAACCCATAGCTTGAAATTGGCCACGATGGGAGTATTTATACTATGGAAATTGAAAACACAAAAAATTAGAGCGTATTTATTTATTTATTTTAGGGGAAGTGGGGAAGGGGAGAGGGAGAGAGAGAGAATTTTAAGCAGGCTCCACACCCAGCACAGAGCCTGACACAGGGCTCTCTCTCACAACCCTGAGAGCATGACCTGAGATCAAATTAAGAGTTAGATGCTTAACCAACTGAGCCACACAGGCACCCCAGGGAGTTTTTTAAAAATATAACTGGTTGGGGATCCCTGGGTGGCGCAGCGGTTTGGCGCCTGCCTTTGGCCCAGGGCGCGATTCTGGAGACTCGGGATCGAATCCCACGTCGGGCTCCCGGTGCATGGAGCCTGCTTCTCCCTCTGCCTGTGTCTCTGCCTCTCTCTCTCTCACTGTGTGCCTATCATAAATAAATAAAATTTTTAAAAAAATATAACTGGTTTACTGGCACATTACTTTGCTATGCAAAGGAGATTGCTTTTTACTCCATAGGCAGCAATGGGAAGTCCACTGACTTTTTAACAGTTGAGTGATATAGTCAGATTTGTACGGCTAAGTGGAGTTTAGAGAAAGAAAAGGGCCTGGCCCAAGGCAGCAGTAGCAGACATGGAGTATGGGGAATGGAAAGATAAGGAGTTTGTCTGATTGGATGTGAAAATTGATAGACAGGTTGACTGGGCAGATGGCTGAGCTAGCCTCCAACAGAGCTGGAGAACACAGAAAGAAAAGTTAATTTGGGCAACAAGTTCATTTCTGGAAACATTGAATTTCAGAATTCTGAGGGATTAGGCAGTCATATATATGGATGTGGAGCATAGGCATGAGGCCCAGACAGATCTGGGAGTCTCCACAGCTTCAGTCACTTAAGTGAGCCCTGTCCAGGCCCTGTTGACCAAACCTATTCTCTCCTCCTAGCTGTGGCAGTCTCTGTTGCTGACCACCTAGTCTGTCAGTTTTTATCTGCGTTCCTAATTCTTTATGCCACAAGTAGAAAGACACCTCTTCTGAAGGCAGGGCTGCTCTGGCCAGCTGGCCCTAGGTGATTCCACCTCCTCTGGATTTATAGTTCTCTCTCTGTCAGAAGTTCAAGCCAAGGGTCTTAAGATGTCACCGAAAGGGATCCCTGGGTGGCGCAGCGGTTTGGCGCCTGCCTTTGGCCCAGGGCGCGATCCTGGAGACCCGGGATCGAATCCCACATCGGGTTCCCGGTGCATGGAGCCTGCTTCTCCCTCTGCCTGTGTCTCTGCCTCTCTCTCTCTCACTGTGTGCCTATCATAAATAAATAAAAAAAAAAAAAAAAAAAATAAAAAAAAAAAAAAAAAAAGATGTCACCGAAAGTGCTCTTCATGTGGCCCAACTTGTATCCTTAGTTAATGACTCCCCCTTCCCCAAACATGAGCTTGGGTCACAGAGTCATACATTTATTTTTCAACTCTTCTCTCAGGTGAGTTTCCACAACACCTGGCCCCACAGATAGAAGGCAACCTTAGCTTCCCTTCCTTGAGTGAGGGATATGATCATTCCACTGTCTGGAGCCTTAACCTTGTTCTCCCAAGTACCTTGCCTGTTTCCTTTCTGGACCTAAGGAATCTAAGGAAAATGGTATTCTTGGACACTGACCATGACCTTTTAGTTTACTGAGGAAGCTTTGACCTTTACTAAATTCCTTCAGTTCACAACAGATTATTAACCTTTGTTCATAAATGTAGATTTCAGCCAAATTCTATAGGCATTTCGAGTAATTTTTAAATGAAATGGCATAATAATGTGCTTAATTCCTGTCAGGTCTATCACCTCCAGCCCCAACCTCAACAGAATTGGAAATGGTAAACCAAAGACATTTTGAGAATGAATTTTTGAGGCAAACTTTAATGCCTGCTTACTATAAATAAATTCATCAAAGGAATTCTGGAACTTGTCATAAATTGATGCTGTTATACTTAAGTATAAAATAGATCCATTTTCCTAAACTAATAGAGTCCAGGCATATTTTCATTTGTTAGACACAATAAAAAATGTGAGTTTGCAAAAGTATGTAGGTGACCAGATAACTTCAGTAATGACTTCATTATAAAGCTTGAATTTTATCCTTAATGCTCCTTTTCAATGTAGCACTGAAATTTAGTCAACTGAAGAAAAGCATAAAGGAAAAAATACTCTAAGAAATGCTTAGTAATCTAGAGGGCTTTCATTTAAAAATCTAAAATCCCTACACTAAGCATATTTATATAAAGGATTTTCCATTTGAATTTCTACATTGTTTTTAAACATCTAGCGAAAATAATTTTAAAAATTCAGCACCTAGTGAGCTTTCAAATGGTAGACACTATTTACTTTCATCTTCATACTTAGCTCTAAAATAACTGGATTATTTTTTGCCAAAATTTCTCAATATTCTCACATGGGAGCTAAGATAAATCAGGGTAGACTTAATCTCAAAGGGTTCTTTTGGCACTTAGATGTGGCAAGGAGATTTATTTATGAACCATTATCAACATAAGCAGAGATTGCTCTTAGGACATAATCATCTGCTTTATATAAGTAAGATATAGCTACATGGCAATAAAAACAGAGGAGGGATCCCTGGGTGGCGCAGCGGTTTAGCTCCTGCCTTTGGCCCAGGGAGCGATCCTGGAGACCCGGGATCGAATCCCACGTCGGGCTCCCAGTGCATGGAGCCTGCTTCTCCCTCTGCCTGTGTCTTTGCCTCTCTCTCTCTCTCACTGTGTGCCTATCATAAATAAAATAAAATAAAAATTAAAAAAATAAAATAAAATAATAAAAAATAAAAATAAAAAAATAAAAACAGAGGATTCACATAGATAAACATGAAAACTTCAACATATTTAGAGTTTCTCCATTTAAATATACATTATATTAATTTCTACACTTAATACAAGAAGGTAACTTGGATTGGAATGATTCTCAAAAAAATAATAGTTGAATATTTGAACTTGAATTAAAGGAAATTATTGATCAATTACAAACTGGTTTTGGCTTTAGCTTAATAATGTTTATATTAAATAAAGAATAAATTACTATTTCAACATCATATTATATATACCAGCTTAATGAAGACATAAGTTTTCTTTTATTCAAAAATAAAGTGAAAAGTCACAAACCAATCCAATATGTAAGATGAATCATTTCACATTGGGCAAATTACGTCTTATTTTTTCATATGTAGATAATGTTTGAAGAAAAGTGGTAGCTATGGCATACTGAAAAGACCATCAGCTTCAGAGCAAACATAGCTGGACTTGAGAGCTGGAACATTCACTTTTTAAATAAATAGACAAATTAATTTTACATTTAATTTTGAGCAAGCTTCTTTAAATTGTCTTTAAAATGTTTTCTATGTAAAATCCGTGAAGATTAATATTTATGTTAATATATGTAAAGTCTCTGGCATGATGCCTCAAACATAGTAGATGCTCAATAAATAGTAGCTACCCTGCTTGAAAAAAACAATGGCTTCCCATTGCACTCAAATTAATTAACATGGCTCCAAAGGTCTTTCATGATCTGGTACCCCTTATATCTGATGGCTTTATCTTGTAACATGTCCCTCTTACACTCTCTACTGATGGTCTCCAAAGTGAGGTACATGTACACCAGGAGAGGTATAATAGACCATTTTGGGGTCCTACCTATATCCTTCATACCTTACTACTTTAGTGTACACCAGCCAATTCTAAAAGGCAATGTCTTTGGGTACTTTCTCCAAAGTGGCAGAAGGTCAGCCCATTCATGCAAAAAGCTGGAAATGAAAATTTGATGCCTCCTTGGAGCAGTCTTCAACCCATGACTGACGGTTGTCAAATACCCAAGCTTCATCATCCCTTAGGAGTGATAAGTATAAGACATCTATCAAGGACTGTGAAAGGTCTGAGATTTTACCCTGCCTGCAAGCTAGCAGGTTAGCTTGCCACAGTTTCATGGATGCTAACAGAAGACATATGTCTCTTGGGTCAGAGACAAATGACTTTATGACAGCACAGCAGGCAGTATGAGCTTGGTTTCCCTTGGTTTCCCTTGATACCCAAATCCCATGGGAGTGATGTAGAGTGAGTGGTCCAGGTGGATGCTATACACACAACCAGTCTACTTCATAGCTGAAGGACCCCAAGCTTAGAAACCCCCAATCTTGTAAGGGTTTACTAGCAAGACTGCCCAAACTTTGTCCCAGAGAAATACATTCTCTCTGTTATCTAGTCAGGAAACAAATTTGCCCTCATTCCCTGGACTGAGACATTATCTCTGTATTCCAAGGTTGTTTGCAATGCATACATCCATGAAGACATAGAACAGGACAAAAGCTGTCACAAGACGTGTAGAAAATCATGGAGAATTGTCTCCCAACATCATGCCCTATATCATCACACTTCCCCAGCAGGACTGAGCTCCATGATAGAGCTTGATAATGTTCCCTTGATTGGCTTCCTTCCCTCCTCTAATTTCTCCACTCTCTCTAACAGTTGTTTCCTGAGATCGCCTTCCAAATTAATGACTTGCAGATACCTGAAAAAAATTGGAATGCTACTGGAAAGGAAGAAAAGACAAAATGGATGATGGATCAGTCACCAACAAAGTCCACTAAGCCTTACTTAAATTTCTTCTGCAGGAGATAGAAGCATTTACTTTAAGCATTATAGTTGAGCTAATCTAAGAAAGCAAACAGAACTATCCTGCATTAATTCAAAATAGACAGTTTTAATTGAAATGCGTCTTGCAGTGTTGCCTGAGCAACTGATTAAATTACTTCCCTGGCATAAACTGCTGAGAAATTCATTGGTCCCAATCAGATGACCCTGTCAAGGAAGAAAATGGACTTTATGACATATTCTATTATATAGGTTCAGAATAGAATTCAGTGACCCTGCTATCAGTCAAGAGAAAACAAGATTTATTTAGTCATTCCAAACAGTAGGATGTTCCTTATTTTTGAGCCACAATGATAGGATTCACTTTAGTTGCATATATATAAAAACCAGAAACACCATGTTTTTAGGGGATAGCTATAGTTGTGGCCACAAACAAAAATAAAGATGCTTTCAGTTTGTTTCCCCAAATGATATTTAGCTTTCTCAACTTCCAGTTTTCATCCCTTTTACATCCTTCAGGTTTAGTCGAGATGTTCTAAATGGCAAGGTCTGTTCTAGGAAGAGCTTTGTTACCGCATCTATAGACAATGCCCTTCTAGTCCATTCTTTCTCAAAGTGTGGTATCTGGACCAGCAGCGGCGTCACCTGGTGAGATCCTCAGGTCCCACTCCAGACCAACAAATTTTGAAACTCTGGGGGTGATGCTTAGCCTCTCTTTAACAAATCTTCCAGATATTTCTAACACGCAGTCATGTATGAGAACCACTGCTTTACAGTCTCCCCCAAATCCTAATTCCTGTAATGAATGCTAAGTCAAGGAAAACAGGTACCAGCAGCTTGATCATAAAACTCAGGCTTCATTGTGCAGAGGGTGGATTATCTCAGAGATCATATATTAAAGTCTAGGAACTAGAACATGGACATTGAATCATCTGGTTTTTACCTCCTCCCTTTGATGAGGACTTTAAGTTGTTTTGCTTTCAGAGTTAGTGTTTTTGGCCTCTTTTGTGTTCTAGAAAATTGACATTATCCTCATTTCATAAAGTGACATTCACATCTTCAAAAAGGTCTTTCCTGATTAACCCCATCTTCCTTTGATGTGACATTTTACTCTGACTTGATCTCCTTTTAAGATTTGCATATTTGTTTTGCATGGCATTATTCTTCATTCAAGCCACATGCTTTGAAAATACTCTGAGTAGGTTACATCCATCTGTCAGACTATAGCTCATGGGCACAGACCATGATTTTGTCTCATCTCCTTGGAATTTATTTGGTCTCCATGCCTATGTAGGTCAATGCTATGCCAACCAACAGTGATGTGTGTGTGTGTGTGTGTGTTGGCACTACAAGTCTTAAAAAAAGAAAGAAAAAAAAAGAATGAAGATAAACTATTCAAATTGTCCTTAAGCCATGCATTCAGGATTAAGTTGCTCCAAATTCCCTACCATCTTCACAATGCTCAACCCTCATCATCCACAATGAATGAAATACATTTAAGAAGTCAATGAGGCAAATTTTTTTTCCAACTGACTAGCCAGAAGAAAAAGCCAGCTCCCATGTGATGGCCACATACCACAATCTGGATCACTGCTGCATTGGTGAGACAAGGGTGACTAACCATCCCAATTTGCCCAGCACGAGCACTTTCCTGAGATGTGGGATTTTTTGTGCTAAAACTGGACAGTTCTGGGTAAAGTGGGATAGTTGGTCACCTTCGCTGAGGCATCGAAGTCAGAGAACAATTACAAAGAATTAGTAGGCTCAGCTTTCACATCATGCCCTACCCACTATTCAGGCCAACTATCGAAAAAGACAATACTGTGATGAGACATTCTCAATCCTCTAATGTCAACACCCTCCAGGGTAGCCCTGGAAAAATGTATAATAGTGTATAAAATGTTCAGCTCCCTCACTGTCCCCAGTTTACAGCTTTCTTCACATCCCTGCTCTTCAAGTGGCCTCAACTCTCTGAGCCTCCCACCTCCTGCCTTCTTCCCCCTGCCACCACCAAATCTTGCTCACAAGAGATTTCATCCACATGAAGTTACAAAGACTGATTAACAGGGCAATGGTTCTCAAACCTCACCACACATTAAAAACATTCAGGGTGTTTTTGAAAGCGCAAATGCCTGAACCCTACCAGTTGAAATACAGATTGAATTGATCTTGGGCAGATCCAGGCATTGGTATTTTTTAAAATACCAATCATCCCTTGATGATGTGCTGATCAGCGGCTAGAGTCAAGAACCACTGGTTTAAAGCACATGTTCTCAAATGTGGCTGTACGTTGAAATCACCTGGGAAGCTTTAAAAACCACCTACATCTGGGCCCCACCCCCAGAGTCTCATTTAACTGGTCTTGGGCATATTATGGACTTCTGGATTGGTTAAAAAAAAAAAAAAAAGATTCCCCAAGAGATTCTAATGTGCAGCCAAGTTTGAGAACTACTGATCTGGCCTTCCCACTCTAAGTGTGTACTACCCACCTGCAAACCCACCTGGAAGCTAATTAGAATGTACACCCATGATGGGGCTCCTGGGTGGCTCCATCAGTTGAGCACCAGACTCTTGGTTTTGGCTCAGATCATGATCTCAGGGTCGTGGGATCGAGCCCCACATCAGGCTCTGCTCCTTCTCCTGCTTGAGCTCTCTCTCAAAAATAATTTTAAAAATTTTAAAAGAATGTAGTGAAAGGGAATAAAGGGGAAAGGAGAAAAAATGAGTGGGAAATATCAGAAAGGGAGACAGAACATGAGAGACTCCTAGCTCTGGGAAACGAACTAGGGGTGGTGGAAGGGGAGGTGGGCGGGGGGTGGGGGTGACTGGATGACGGGCACTGAGGGGGGCACTTGATGGGATGAGCACTGGGTGTTATTCTATATGTTGGCAAATTGAACACCAATAAAAAATAAATTTATTAAAAAAAAAAAGAATGTAGGCCCATGGGCCCCACCCTAGGCTTCCTGAAACCAAATCTGCAGTTTAACAAGATCCCCCGGGTAATTCATGTGCATGTTAAAGTTTGAGAAGCTCTGGTTTAGAGTGTTACCCCCTCCCAGAGCATTTAATGAGACACTAGAATCTTAACCAAAAAAATTCTCTTGCAAGAATTTTAGGCATCAGACAAAAGGTAGAAAAGCATTTTGGAAAAAAAAAAAAAAAGGAAAAGCATTTTGGTGAAAGGAGGGTTTCCCCAGTCCTCTGAGTCATGTCCCCAGAAGCAGTCACCTACTCCTCCTACTCATAAGAACATTCTGGTATTATTAAATGTCAGCTGCAGATATACATCTGGCTATGAATCAACCAAGGGGAAAATAGACACTGTGGAGGGTTGTTGCTGGTGTGTGTGCTTCCTGGAAATGGCTGGCAGAGTTCAGGAACTGGAACTGATAACAAAGTTACCCAGGAGCACTTCATTTAAAAAAGATTTGAGGAAAATGGACCCTGTCCCACATGGAAAGCAGAGTATGAGTGTGGGGGATTGTTAGGGGTGTCGCACAAAGGAATAGCATTATAGAGACTGAAATTAACCCAAATTTGAAATTGTATGTATTATCAGTGGGCAAGTTAGCAAATGTTTCTAACACTAAATACTATAAAAGATACTAAAACAAGAGCCAAAGCAGAAAATGGTAATGACCTTTACTCAGTTTAATAATGATTAAACATTATTTAGTTTAGTTCCTTTGTTTCATATTGAGGAGTCAGAGTTGAAGGGTTCCCAAACGTCTGAGCTGCACCTCCATTATAATGCAGTCCCATTCACTCCTTTGGTTAGATTTATTCAGAATTACACCCCATTGCTCATATGGACTGGTGAGGGGTAATAATGAAAAGGACTGCTCTGAATCACCCCCCAGTGGCTTTATTCTAAAAAAAAAAAAAAACCATAAAGGAGCAAGGGGTAGACAAAGTCCTCTATGGGACCAAACTGGGAAAGCGATGTCTATACAACTGAATACACCACCCAGTTTGGTCTTCAGCAGAGGCCTCCTTCTGGGCCAAGTATATAAATTTTTGTACTCAAGATCCAATCACAGGATAGTTAATTCATTCCAGGTTCTTAAGTATCTCAGTAGTAGCCAAGAAGAAAAGGCTGCCTCTGAGACAATCAGTCAAACAGGAGGCCAGCATACTGAATCCCAGCAGTGTGTGCAATAAATTTCACAAGGAACAAGAGCAAAATCAACTCCGTGTACGCAAGAATCCAAAAAATAATAGACACCACACTAGAGCTACCGCTGATAACCCATCAATTTAAGTTTATCTGAGAAAGCAATACTTCTGACTAGCCCCATCACCTAGGTACTCAGCGATTACTATGAATTCAGACTTTTTATAGCAACACAATAATGCAATCATTTTATATTAGCATGGGCATCTCTAGGGAGCTTGTTAGCAATATACACTGTAGGCCCCACCCCATACCTGCTGAACCAGAATCCGCATTTTACCAAAATCCCCAGGGGATTCATATGCTCATAGATGTTTAAGAAACACAGATCTAGAACAGTGAATATCAATCCTGCCGGTGCCTCTGAATTACCTGGGGAGGTTCTCAACCTTGCAGCTATCCAGACCCCACCCTAAACTAATTAAAGCAATCTTTGGGAGTGGGGCTCCCTCCTCCCGCCCTGTTTTAAAAGCTCCCCACGTGTTTCTGATGGGCAGAAACCTGCTGACAGGATATATTAGATTAAGGAGCAGAGCTGTTTTTCAAGCTATCATTCTCTCTCTTTGCCTTGCTCTTTCTCTTTCTTCCCATGAAATATTGGCCTCATAAGTATGTTAATTAAATTCATAATTAAAAATTAAAGTGCTTTTCCTTAAGCAGCCACATGGGTATGACGAGAACCTGTGTCCCTGAACATTATTTCTTCATGCCTCCTCAACAGATAGAGCCAAAAAACTGTCTTATTGGCTCTACCCAGATATCTCCTGTTCCTTCCCTTCTAGAAACTATATAGTTTATATATATTTATATATAATTTTATATTTTATATATATATAATCTCCACATTGCAATATTACTCATGCATAAAGAAGAAAGAAATATTTCCATTTATGACAACATGGATGGACCCAGAGGGCATTATGCTAGGAGAAATAAGTCAGACAGAGAAAGACAAATACCATATGATTTTCCTTATCTGTAGAATCTAAAAAACAAAATGAAAGAACAAAGTGAAACTTGTGAATACAGAGAATAGAATGATGGCTGCCAGAGGGGAGGGTTATTGAGAGGTGAGCTAAGTGGGTAAAGGGGTTAAGAGGTGCAAAGCTCCAGTCATAAAATACCTAAGTAATAGGGATACAATGTACAGAAGGGGACTACAGTTAATAATATTGTAGTGCAAATTTAACCTTGCCAAGAGAGGAAATCGTAAAGGATTTCATCACACGAAAAAAATTGTATGGTAAGGGATGGTAATGAGATGTATTGTGGTGATCATTTCACAATATATACATTCGTTGATTACGTTGTAACCTAAAACTAATGATTATGTTGTAACCTGAAACTAATAAAATGTTATATGGCAATTTTTAAAATTTTATTTTATTTAATTTGTTCATCATAATAAGTGCACTTTTTATCCCCATCTTCAGTTTGTTTTCTATATTTAAGAATCTCTTTCTTGTTTTGTCTCTTTTTTTCTGTGTTCATTTGTTTTGTGTCTTAAATTCCACACATGTGAATGAGATCATATGGTATTTGTCTTCCTATGACTGACTTATTTCATGTAGCATTTTACTCTCTACCTCTGTCCATGTTGTTGCGAATGGCAAGATTTCATTCTTTTTATGGCTGAATAGTATTCTAATTGTATATATGCCACTTCTTATTTATCCATTCACCTTGGGCTGCTTCCATAGTTCGGCTATTATAAATAATGCTGCAATAAACATAGGGGTGTGTGTATCCCTTTGAATTAGTGTTTTTGTATTCTTTGGATAAATACCCAGTAGTGAGATTGCTGGATCATGGGGTAGTTTTATTTTTAATTTATTGAGAAACCTCCATACCGTTTTCCACAGTGACTGAACCAGTTTGCATTTGCACCAATAGCACATCTATGTGAGAGATATTGGCGGGCAGTTCTCTTTTTTTGTTGTGTCTTGATCTTGATCTGCTTTTGGTCTCAGTTATACTGGCCTCATAGAATGAATTTAAAAGTTTTCCTTCTATTTTTTTGGAATTCTTTAAGAAGAATAGGTATTAACTCTTCTTCAAATGTCTGATAAAATTCACCTGTGAAGCCATCTAGTCCTGGACTTTCATTTCTTAGGAATTTTTTACTTACTGATTCAATTTCATTGCTGGTGATTGGTCTGTTCAAATTTTCTGTCTCTTCCTGCTTTAATTTTGGTAGGTTATATGTTTCTAGGAATTTATCCATTTCTTCAAGGTTGTCCAGTTTGTTGGCATATAGGTTTTCATAATATTCTGTTACAGTCATTTGTACTTCTGCTGTATTGGTTGTTATTTCACCTCTTTCACTAGTAATTTTGTTTATTTGAGTCCTCTTTCTTTTTTTATGAGTCTTGACAGAAGTTTATCAATTTTGCTGATCTTTTATAAGAACCAGCTCCTGGTTTCATTGATATGTTCTATTGGTTTTCAGTTTCTATACCATTTATTTCTGTTCTAATCTTTATTATTTCATTCCTTTTGCTAGGTTTAGGCTTTGTTCTTCTTTTTTTAGCTCCTTTAAGTGTAAGGTTAGGTTGTTTCTTCGAAATTTTTCTTGCTTTTTGAGGTAGGCATGTGTTGCTCTAAACTTCTGTCTTAGAACTGCATTTGCTTCTTCCCAAAGATTTTGGACAGTTGTGTTTTCATTTCCATTTATTTCCATGTTATTTTTTATTTCTTCTTTAATTTCTTGGTTGACCCATTCATAGTTTAATACCATGTTATTTGGCCTCCATGTATTCGTGCTCTTTCCAAATCTTTTCTTGTAGTTGATTCCTAGTTTCATCGGAATGGTCATAAAAAAAATGCATGGTATGACTTCGATTTTTTTTTAATTTGTTGAGACTTTTTTTGTGGCCTACCATGTGATCTATTCTGGAAATTGTTCCATGTGCACTTGAAAGGAATGTGTGTTCTGCCGTTTTAGGATGAAAAGTTCTGATTACGTCTGTTAAATCCATCTGTTCCAGTGTGTCATTCAACGCCACTGTTTCCTTGTTGAATTTCTGTTTAGATGATCTGTCAATGTAAGTGGGGTGTTAAAGTCCCCTACTTTTATTGTATTAGTATGGGCTATTTCTTTTATGTTTGTTATTAACTGATTTATGTATTTGGGTGCTCCCATACTGAGTGTATAAGTATTTACAATTGTATCCTCCTGTTGGATTGCCCCCCTTTATTATTATATAGTGTCCTTTTTTCCTCTTGTTACAGTCTTTGTTTTAAAGTGTATTTTGTCCAATAGTATTGCTACCCTGGCTTTCTTTTGATATCCTTTGCACGATAAATATTTCTCCATCCCCTCACTTCAATTTGTAAGTGTTTTTTGGTCTGAAATAAGCCTGTTATAGGCAGAATATAAATAGGTCTTATTTTTGTATCCACTGTCACCTGTGTCTTTTGATTGGAGCAGTTCGTCTATTTACATTCAAAGGAATTATTGATAGGTATGTCTTTATTCCCATTTTGTTACTTGGTTTGTGGCTATTTCTATAGATTGTCTCTGATCCTTTCTTTTTGCTTTTTTATTTTTTACTTTTCACACTCTCTTTTATGGTCTTCCTTTCTACTCAAAGTGTCTTCTTTAAGATTTCTTGTGAGGATGGTTTAATGGTCATGAATTCCTTTATTTTTTGTCTGAGAAATTATTTTTCTTTCCTTCTATTCTGAATGATAGCCTTGCTGGATAGAGTAATTTGGCTGTAGATTTTTCCCTTTCAGCAATTTGAATATGTTATGCCACTCTTGTGGTCTGCAAAGCTTCTTCTGAAAAACCAGCTAATAGCCTTATGGGAGGAAGGGAGGTTCCCCTTGTATGTAATCATCTTCTTTTCTCTTTTGCTTTTAAATTTTTCTTTAATGCTACTTTTTGCCATTTTAATTACTATGTGACTTGGTATGGACATCCTTGGCTTGAATTTTGGGAGGTTTCTCTTTGCCTCCTGGATCTAGGTTTTTTTTCCTTCCCCAGATTAGGGAAATTTTCAGATATTATTTCTTCAAATAAATTTTCTGCCCCTTTATCTCTCTCTTCTTCTTCTGAGATCCCTATAATGTGGATGTTAATACACTTGATGAAGTCAGTAAGTTCCCTAAGACTATTCTAAATTTGCATAATTTTCTTTCCTTGCCTTTGCTCAGCTTGGTTACTTTCCATTACTCTGTCTTCCATTAATTAAATCCTCTGCTTTATCTAGCATGCTATTTATTCCATCAACTGTAATTTTTATTTCATTTATTGTGTTCTTGATCTCTGTTTGGCTCTTTTTTATCTCTGTGTTAAGGTTCTCACTGATGTCCTCAACTCCTTTCTCTAGTCCAGTGAGTATCTTCATGATCATTACTTTAAATTCTCTATCAGGCATATTACTTATATCCGTTTTGCTTTGGTCTCTTCCTGTGATTTGGTCCTATCCTTTCATTTGAGAGACTTTTCTCTGTCTCTTCATTTTGTCTGACTTTCTGCATCTGTCAGCTACTTCTCTTGCTCTTAACAATAATAGCCTTATGAAGAAGGGGTCCTATAGTGTCCTGCAGTGCAGTCTCCCTTATTCCTCCAAGATCTGGTGCTTCAGGGAGGGTCTCCTAGGGAGTGTGGTGCATGTGCTCTGCTTTTGAGTCTTGGCCTTTTTCATTCAGTCTAGTTTTTGCAGAAGCTTTCTTTTCCTATTGTGGGCAGCAAGGTATTGGGTGGTCAGCTTGTGAATCAAGACCTGCCCCCACAGCTTTTGGAATTGAGGTCTCACAAAATGCACAAGTCAGAGATGTGATGCTGGAGGGGTTTGTACCAGTCTTCAGTGGGAGGGGCCCACAGAACTAGGACTCAAGACAGCACAACCAGAAAGGGTAGATTTGTCAAAGCACAGGGGCAGGGCTTGGTATAAGCAAGTTAAGGAAGGAGTGTGGCTGCCCCACTGGTTCCCACAGGTGGCCATTTCTTATCCTAGAGCAGGAAGGGAAATGGTGCCTGCCAGCTCCTTTGTTCCTGGAGGGGTTCTCCCTATGATCCCTGTCTCTCCTGGCCATGTTCTGAGGTGAACAAATCACTCTCTCCTCTCTGTCCCTGGTGTTTTTCAAACTGATAGTTCTACACTGTATCTACATGGGCTGTTTGTCATGCTATCTCTTAAGGGCATGGACTCTGCTTCCTAAGGCTTTCCAGGCTCTCTGAGAGCTGAGCCATTGATTTTTAAAATTCCAGGCTTTAAGTCCTCCTGGTTTTAAGAACTCATGAAATTCAGCCCTCTCACTTTCAAAAGCAAATATTATAGAGAATCATCCTCCTCATTCATGGGCTCCCTGGTGTGAAAGTCTATTTTCACACCATACCACAGGCTCCCTCCCCACCAGGAAAAGCCGTGGTCTGTTTTGCTCCCAGGCCTTATCTTCATCCTTCCTACCTTCTTTGGAGTGGCCTCTTCCCTTCCTTTAGTCGTGGAGTTTGTTCTGCCAGTTTTGGGGCCACTTCCTAGTTTATTTATGCTGATATGGGTGTTATCTAGTTGTATTTGTTGGGTGAGCCGAGCTTAGGGTTGTCCTACTCTACCATCTTCCCTGTTATATGGCAATTATACCTCAAAAAAATTAGACGTATGCTGCCAGAAGCTAAGGAACTACCAGAAGCTAAGAGAGAAACCCTATAACAAATCTTCCCCTCATTCCTTCACAGGGAGTATGGCTTTGCCACCACCTTGATCTTAGACTTCTAGCCTCCAGAACTGTGAGACAATAAATTCCTGTTGTTGAAGCCACCCAGTTTGTGGTACTTTGTTACAGCAGCCCTAGTAAATGAATACATATTTATAATTATTTTCAGCAGTCTCACTCCTGACAACCATGCTGTTAACTTAGTGGTATGACTAAGTAAATGATAAGAATAGAACCATGGGAGGCACCCAAACTGGAAACATTTTGGGTGTTCACATGTCCACACAGGAATTATGGGGTTGTATTTCTGGTAAATCATCACCTTCAAAAAGCTTACACTTACTGTTTTGGTCAGCCTCTACATGCAGTATTGATAACCCTGCAGGTTTTCAATAAATCCTTACTGGCTACCTGCACAGCTATGCCCACAGCAATTGTAAAAATCTGAAGATCAAGCCAGGACAG
This sequence comes from Canis lupus dingo, assembly GCF_003254725.2. Taxonomy (NCBI): domain Eukaryota; kingdom Metazoa; phylum Chordata; class Mammalia; order Carnivora; family Canidae; genus Canis; species Canis lupus. The sequence goes on along the minus strand of NC_064281.1, from coordinate 16,402,185 downwards.
GAGCCATGTAAGAATGACTCAAGCTACAAGCTGCTGTCAGTTAGAAGTCTGAGCAAATATATAGCAAAATAATGTTCATATGTTCCCCACCTTTTGGTGTTATTACATAATCATAGACTTTTAGACCATACTTCCAAGATATCTTATTACAGTCCTACAAAAACTTCAGATGAACCCAGGCCCAAGAAACTTAACTACAATTATTCTATGGTGAATTAAGTTCCCTGAAGACTTGTTTGTGGCATGTCAAAAGAATATAATTTTATAGCCATTTATGCCTACCTGCTAGAATTCATTCTTTTATGTGATTTAATAATAAATTAAAATTATTTTAAAAGCTATTTAAGCCTCCCATTTTATTTTTTTAAAGATTTTATTTTATTTTATTATTATTTTTTATGATAGTCACAGAGAGAGAGAGAGAGAGAGGCAGAGACATAGGCAGAGGGAGAAGCAGGCTCCATGCACCGGGAGCCTGACGTGGGATTCGATCCCGGGTCTCCAGGATCGCGCCCTGGGCCAAAGGCCGGCGCTAAACCGCTGCGCCACCCAGGGATCCCTAGCCTCCCATTTTAAAATGACATCTAGCTAATAATCCTGTCTAGAAACAGCATTCTCTAGGTTCCCATGAAAATGTCTATGAAGACATAGAGTACACATACACACTCCATCCTTGCTTAGTTAGGTTTTTTTCCCTTTTTCCTAGCCTGCTTCCCTCACTTCCTTTCTAAATAAATTCTGTAAACAATGGTCCCTGTGACAGTTCAATAAATCCTGTGAAGAATAATCTACAATGAGCATATGATATTTTAATAAATCAGAAATGTAAAATATATAGTTGCATTTCATAAGTTAAGGTTTATCTTTTCGGAAGGGATAGAGAGGCAAATATGGAAGGCAAGAGGATAGATAGACACAAAAGTACCCCTGAAATCATAATAGCAAGTACTGGCTAGACCTAAATTGTCCTCTTTGTCTGATTAAAATTCAAATATTCAAAAATATTCAAAGGACTTGTACTAACAACTCATGCTTAAATTTTAATTAAATTAACAGTGAATAACAGTACATTCCTACCACCGCAAATAGTTGTTTTTAAGAAATGTCAATTCATTGATTGTTTTCACAATTCTAAAACCTCAAAACAACTTAAAGTTGTTGAAGATAACAGCAGCACTGTAGGGTATACTTGAGAAGCTGCTCCTCAGGTCTGCCCACGTTGCTTTTCTAGCTTGTGCTGAAGTCACTAGGGACATTCTCCTGTCATCTCAGCAGTAGCCAGGGCCTCACAAGACTATAATTTTAAAACACCTGTATGGAAAAAAATAAAATCCAAGTACCTTCATTAGGGTTACCTTTGCAAAATTCCCTTGTTAATTTCCCATTTAAGGACTTTGTGAAAATATTTTTAGTCAGGTACAAAATGAAAAGAACTAGGAGGGTAATTAGCATGAAATTCCAGTTTGTCTCTAGGTTGAATACAAGGTGACTTGTTCTAAAGCAATTCAAAAGAAGGTCATCTAGTGTTATATAGGCTGTCTCTATTGGACATTCTGTCCTATATTTCTGTCATTCTATTTCCAAAAGATGTTTTATAAAATACTCACAAAGGGGTGGTACCTAGGGAGACAATATTGCATCTGTTTAAATATATGAAAATGAGTGAACTCATTTCAATTAGTTTGGAGAACAAATACATTGAAATTATATTCACTTAAGTTTGACTTTAGAATCATATAAATATTCTATAAAACAAAATTAAATGTAAAGCAATTGCTAAAATATTCAAAAATAAAATGACATGAATGAATAACTATGTATCCAGTTGGTATCATAACTGGACAATAAAGAACTATTCTAAAGACTTTAAGACACAATAATCTGACTCTACATCCCTAGCTAAATATAGCCTAATGACCCCCCAAAAAGCCCAGTTAAGTTCAAATTCCAGATAAGCTACGAATCATTTTTTAGTAGAAGTCTGTCCCAAATATTAGATGGCACATACGTACACTAAAGATACTTATAATAATATAAATAATCATTGTTTTTCTGAATCTCCAATGTGACTGGGCATTCTGTTTATTTATCTTGCAACCCTACCTACATTGGGGGAAACTGGGTAAAGGATGTGCAAGATTTCTCTGTACCACTTCTGCAACTCCTATGACTCTATAATAATTTCAATTTTTTTATTTTAGAGAATAGAGTTTGAAAAATAGTTAATTCGTGAAATGGAAATCTAAATCCTCTCAAACTACCTGTAGCTGAAGAAAAAAAATAATGCCTAGAATATGTTTTAAAATAGTAAATGCAGAGGATCCCTGGGTGGCTCAGCAGTTTGGCGCCTGCCTTTGGCCCAGGGCATGGTCCTGGAGTCCTGGTTTCAAGACCCACATCGGGCTCCTTGAGTGGAGCCTGCTTCTCCCTCTGCCTGTCTCTCTCTCTCTCTCTCTCTCTCTCTCTCTCTCTCTCTCTCATAAATAAATAAAATCTTTTTAAAAAATAAAATAGTAAATGCAAAGAGGCAATATTCCCAGGGTAATGCCTGACATTAAATTATTTAATATAAGGCTAAGATAAACTGAGGACTCAAGAAACTGTTCTTTACAGGTGAATGTGACACCGCTAGCTAACTAGAAGATGGGAAGAGACAGAAGTCATTTCTCTGTCCATGGTGCTAAACTGACAATAAAGAAATTTTATTTCAGCCTGATACAAATATATCTTAGTTTAAATCACACCTTAGATCATTGTATAAAGCATGAATTGATCTTTTTTTTCTTCCTGTAGAAAATTCTGCAGACCTAAAATTGCATAAAAGCCAGTAACTGCAGAAAGTGAAAGTTGGGAATATAAAAAATCTCTTCCAGAAAAACAAACATTGTTTCTTATCATTGATACAATTTTTTCTTCAATTGAGGAATTGTTTTTACAGAATATCAAGCTGTTTACTCTGAATCATTTCGACACCAACCTGAAGTGGAGAAGAAAAATAGCAACGCCCTCCTTCCTAATCTCAGTCACATTTTCAATTTGTGAAAAAAAAAATTGAAGAATCAACTTTCTTTTTCCAGGGTTTGGGGGAGGGAAATAAGGTATGAAGGAGAGAGTACTATGAGAGTGGACAAAAATATCACAGCACTAGAACACATGGTGAGTGGGTAGAGTGGGAGAACACTACAGAAATGGATATGTATGACCTCACCATGAGCATCCCTAAAATATCATGTAAAGATGGGAGGATTAACAGCTTATTCAACACTGTGTGTACAGATGCACAGAGCAGACAAAGAACTCAATAATCATTCCTTGCCTGTCAGATTCTTCATTGAAAACCGGTGCTTAACATTTTAACATAGTTTTGTTCATATAATTAAGTATATGTTTTTAAAGTATATGTTCCATTTAGCAACGTGCCTTAAACAGGTTTCTCCTCGTGAAACTAATGTAGCCTAATCCCCCACCATTATATGGGTACCACTTTGTAGAAAATAACCAGAGAGGGAAAGTGTCAATGGTTTCAATGGTAAACATTGTGCAAAAATAAAAGTTTATCAAGTGCCTGCTCTTTACTTAGCCCTGAGATAGATACTAGAGATTTACAAAGATCAAATAATGCACACTTCACCTACAACAACCTTATATTCAATTTGAAGAGAAGAAAAAAACATACAGAGTTAAAAACTTCATTTAAGAACTTTAAAGATTTGAAGGTTGACATCTTCATAAACATTTGCTCCACACTTTCAAGTGTACGTAGCACTTCTACACACTCTACCATTTGATCTGCACCATAGCCCTGTGAGGTAAGGGGTTTTTTAACCCCTGAAACCTGTAGGAATTCAGCTCTGGAGAAGAAACCAACATGTTCTTAAACATTTCTTTAAATGGTTTTGATTGATTCGATCTGCTGACTTATAGGGACATGGAAAGTTTTTTACCTCCTTGGGGGCATCATGCACATACCCAAAAATATATTGCCAAATTTGTGGTATATAGTAGATGCTCAATAAATGCCACTGACAATAACTGTATTAATGTACTGATAAATGTTATACTTCAGGTAACTGTGAGCACAGCATGTCCCTTCATGTGATATCTACTGCACTAGCCTAGTGCTTGACACAGTTAGGAGTTCAGTATACAGAATTAAACTAGACTGATAGGAGACTGACCTTATTAGTAGTGTTTACTATATGCCAGATAAAGTTCTAAGCCCTCTGCATTTCTCACCCCATCTAAACCTCATGATAATTTTATGAAGCATGGGGCTGTTGTTGTGCCCTTTTTTCAGGAAAAGTAAAGTGACCTCAGGGAGGCTAAGTAATTTATCCAAAGTAACACAGGCATTAAGAGCTTATGATCTTTTCATTATTCACCCAATAGACCATAAAGTTAATAATCACTTTAGAAATTTGGAAAGAGAGAGATTGACTCAGGCTGAGAGAGTCAGAAAATGTTTCATGCCGAAAAAAAATTGAAAACAGGTCATCAAAGTACCTGTCGAATTTGATAAAGTGAGAACAGGGCACTCCAGGAGAGTGAGGCAGAATGAAAATCACACAATGAATGTGTATTAGAGTCAGTAACATCAGCAACTGTAACACAGACCCCAAAATCTTGATGGCTTTGTAAGTTGATTTCTTGCTCATGTGAAGTCCAAAGAGTGTGTTTTTTATGTATGAGCTTGCTTTCCACATGGTCTTCAGGTACCCAGATTCCTTTCATCTCGTGGGTATACCAGCACCAAAATCTTGGCATGTACTGTTGGATCCTAGACATCTTTCTGGAAGGCAAGGGAAGAGAGAGCATGGAGAAGCATTCTAGAATTTTATAGAGGTCAAGCATGAAAGTTGCACATTTCATTTCTGTTCTTTTTTTAAAATTTCTGTTTGAATTCTAGTTAGTTAACAGACAGTGTTGTATTAGTTTCAGGTGTGCAATTTAGTGATTCGAAACTTCCATACATCGCCCAGTGCTCATCACAGGTGCACTCCTTAATCCACATCACCTATTTAACCCATCCCCCACCCCTCCCCTCTGGTAACCATCAGTTTGTTCTCTAGAGTTAAGAGTCTGTTTCTTGGTTTGTCTCTCTCTGTATTATTCCCCCTTTGATCATTTGCTTTATTTCTTAAATTCCACATATGAGTGAAATTATATAGTATTTGTCTTTCTCTGACTTATTTTGCTTAGGATGATATTCTCTGGTTCCATCCACACAAATGGCAAGATTTCATTCTTTTTTATGGCGAGTAATATTTCCTTATATATATGCCACATCTTCTTCATCTATTCATCACTTCTACTCTTATTCCACTATCCTAAATTCAATGCCATGGCCACATACGACTGCAAGGGAGGCTTGGATATGTAAGGTAGAAGTGTTCCAAGGAAGAAGAGAACACATAGCAATCTCAACTAAATTATGCAAACCAGACCTTCTTCCATGTCCCGTAGAATGCTCTTATTCCTTTCTTATAGACTGGTCTAGTCTTACATATCATTTATCACTGACCATAATAACAAGAGTTGACTGAAAGGAAGCAATTAAACATAATACTCACCCCAGAGTTAGCAACCACCTACAATCTGTTCCATGAATATCTACCTTCTTCCAGCATTGTGTTCTCATTTAGGGAAAATGTGACTTTTTTAGCAATATAATAGACATACAAAAATTACCTAGCCAAAATAACTCTGCACAAAACCCAAGAGAAAAAAAGGCATAAAAAGGAAAGGTAATGGGCACATGGGATCTACCCACGAGAAAGAGCATGTCATTTAGGTTTATGAAAGAAGAGGAAAATGGAAGAACTAAAAGACAATCAAGAGTGTTTGTAATAGGTATAGAGCACATGCCAAATGTGTATAGAGCACATACAGAGTGAATATGCAAAAAATATTTCATTCAAAGGATAAATGGGAAAAGTCAGGAGAGAAGAGAGAGGATTAAAGACAAGATGCACCTGTCACCCTAAAAACAAAGTGAAGAGAACTTCTATTACAAATATATTGGCAAAAACACTTGAATTTGTGTTTTATGACAAATACCGCTCAAATGGGGAATATAAATTCTTCCATTCCTCTCTACCATTGCCCATCCCCCAGGATTGTTCTAAGGCATCCCAACAGACTTCAAAAAGATAATGACACTAAGGCTGGGAAAGCCAAAACTGGTATCTGAATCTGTTTACATCATTTCTTCCCCTCCCATTCACTCTTTTACAAAGGGGCTTCTCTCCTCACCTCATCACTGGAACCACTCCAGTCTAATTCACCAATCAGCTCCATCTTGCCAGATCCAGGGGTCACTTCTCTGTCCTCAAGCTTAATGTCCTCTCAGCTGCACTCAACACAGTTGATCACTCCCTCATTCTTGAATAATTTTTGTTCTTTTGGTGACCTTGCTGGTTCTCCCTTCACCATCTGATTTCTAGATGTTTATAATCCCCCAAATCCTCTTTTCTTACCTCAGTGGGCTCGTGCATTTGTATAGCTTTAAAAACCACTGATATTCTAATACCCCTAAACTGTATCTTCTGCTAACATAACATATCCCCTTAGAAATCAGATAGGCTGCTCTAAAAGGTCCTCTAAATTACTGACTTAGACCAAAAATCCATAATCCTCTCCCTCCACAAAATCCATTTCTCCGTCTTTCCCATTTTGGTAGATGGCACCGTCAGTCCCACCTAGCTGGCAAAGTTAAACCTTACACCTAAGTGTCTTTTCTCTCCTTCAACCCCACCAGCCAATGTGACAGCTACTCCTTCCAACTCTACCTCTAAGCATCCCAAGTCTATCCATCAGTATTGTTCCACTTCACCCATGCCATCATCACCTCTTACCCGTGAACATTTCCTAGAAGATCTCCCTTCTTCCATTCAGATCTTTTGTAAAAACTAAGAAATTAGAGTGATCTTTAAACCATAAATCAATTTATTACTTCCATTAAAAACCCTCTCATGACTTCCCATTGTCCTTAAAATCTAAACTCCTAAGTATCACTGAAAAGTGTCTACCTTCTTCAACTCATTAAATGAAACCGTGCCCCACCTTACCATGTTCCAGCCACACTAGCCTTTTTGTACTCCTCAACCACACCAAGTCCCCACCTCCTTTTTAAAAAAATTTTACTTATTTATCCATGAGAGACACAAAGAGAGGCAGAGACATAGGCAGAGAGAGAAGCAGGCTCTCTGCGGGGAGCCTGATGTGGGACTCGATCCAGGACCCCAGGATCACACCCTGAGCCAAAGGCAGATGCTCAACCACAGAGCCACCCAGGCGTCCCAGTCCCCACCTCTTCTAAACTAGCTCCTATTGCATTCTGCATGGATGCCCTGCTTACTTCATTCTTAGTACTTTTGGCAACCTTAATTATCTCATTTACATATTAGTTTCCTTGTTTATTATTTGTCTCTTTCACTACACCATAAGATTCATGAGGGAAAAAAAAGATTCATGAGGGCAGACGCTATGTCTAAGTTATTCACTGCTATATCTTTAGTGTCTAGCACCAACAGCTTATTGAAATGGCCCTCAGTAAAAAAAATTTTAAATGTTAAATTAATGATTTAAAGGAAGAAATGTGGGATGCCTGGGTGGCTTAGCTGTTGAGTGTCTGCCTTTGGCCCAGGGCGTGATCCTGGGGTCCAGGGATCGAGTCCCGCATCGGGCTCCCTGCATGGAGCCTGCTTCTCCCTCTGCCTCTGTCCACCAGTACCATCTTCTGACCAAGGTCTGAAATCTGCTGAGATTTGTTCAGGGAGAACAACACGATCGAACTCTCCATTGCTGTCAGGCGCGTGTGATGCAAATAAAAGTCTAAATAGAGCTGTTTTGGTGTGGGGAAGGGGCATCGGGGGAAAAGTGGAAGGAAGCAGAAAATTGTTGCTATGCGCCACTGGGGCTCGGGGAAGCCAGAAGGGGGAGGCACAGAAATCACAAAGTAAAAGTTTTAGAACCACCACTCTTGGCTTTCACGTCCCAGCCCACAATAACCACCAAAGTGCAGTCATTCTATTTCCAGGTTTCTATTTCTAAGCTGTAAGAATAGAGCAAATTTTAGAGTATTACAGACTTTCACAGGGGGAAAAAAAAGATTACCTAAAAATATTTTCACCTTTGCCAAGAACTGCTTCCAAACACAAACCTTAGCTTGTCACACCTGCCCCATTTCCCCCTTTTCCCTTCCTTGCTACTACCTAGGCCCTCACCACGCCAGATACATTTGGTGCCATAAGAATTAGCTAACATGTCCCAAGTAATTTGAGCTTTTCAAATGGAAAGCGTTCCAGAAATAAAAATAAGGTGCTAAGTAGTTACAAGTCATTTCTACCAGAATTATTGTTGAAATTTTCTATTTTTCTATTTTTAAGTCTCACCCTTATGTTTTACCAAAGATAATGCCAGAGCATGTGATATTTCACCATATGATTAGTTCTCAAATAAGGGACACAAAGCCAGTATTATCTGGAGCCACATTGCTTATTTTCTCTTGAAAATACGCACCAGCCTAGAAGAATAATAAAAACCTTTTCTCTGTCCACAGAGTCTGACAAGTTGGATCCGAGCTCTCTGCAGTGCACAGCTTTGAGCTATGAGATTTAAGTTTTCTTTTTTTCTTTAATACCAGATTTATCTTTTAGAGAAATTTTAGGTTTACATAGAAATCCAACAGCAAATACAACGGAGTTCCCACGTACCTTTCTCTTCCGCCCCCACTAGCCCCTCTCCCAGTTTCCCCTATTGTTAATATGTTGCATGAGCAAGGTATACCAGTTAAAATTGGTCAACCCAAGTTGACACACTATTAATTTTCATTCAGCTGATAATTACAAAGTACCTACTGTGTGCCAGGTAGAGTGACAAATGCTTGCACACTTCACCCTATTTGAACTTCATAACCATCCTCCAAGTGAGAGATCGTTATCCCATTTTGGTTTTTGTTTTTAAAGATTTTATTTATTTATTCATGAGAGACACAGAGAAAGAGAGAGGCAGAGACACAGGCAGAGGGAGAAGCAGGCTCCATGCAAGGAGCCTGATGTGGGACTCGATCCCAGGTCTCCAGGATCATGTCCCCGGCTGAAAGTGGCACTAAATCGCTGAGCCACCCAGGCGTCCCTCATTATCCCATTTTGGAGAAAGAAAGTTTGCAAATTAGACTTTAACTTGACCATGTTTGTAAAGGCCATGGCCAATGATAGACAAATAGACAAATAAATAAAAATAAAAACTATAGCAATTGTGTGCTTATAGTATGTGGCAGGCAGACTAATGACCTACCCTAAAATGTCCACATCTTAATCCCTAGAATGTCTGAATGTGTTGCCTGAATGCTAAAAGAGGCTTTGCATATATGACTAATTAAAGAATGTCCTAGACTGTCCAAGTGAGTCCAGCATAATACCAAGGGTCCTTATATAAGAGGAAGGCAGAGGAGTCCATGGGGGCAAGAGATGTGATGATGGGAGGAGAGATTGCAGTGATACAATTGCCAGAAGGGGGCCACAGCCAAGGAAGGCAGGAAACCTCTAGAAGCTGGAAAAGGCAAGGAAACAGATTCTCCCCCTTGAGCTTCCAGAAGAATACAACGCCTTGATTTTATCCACTGAGACCCATTTTAGACTTCTGACACCCAGAACTGTGTGTGTGAAGCCGCCAAGTTTGTAGTGACTTTTTACAGCCGCAATTAAAAACTGATGCAGTGCACATCCCTTAAACATTCACATGTTTTTATGTTTAAGTGTGGTAGTAGGCTCCACGTGTCATGTTTGCTCCGCATCTTCAGCATCCGTCACAGTGCCTGTTGTTTGTAGTGGTTAGTAATGATAATTTAAATCCCGCAGAAAACATAACGGTAATTCAAACTATATCTGACATCATTCACATTCATGGCAAAAGAAGGAAATGAATTATTATGACTTAAATCAAAAAGTTGTTTTCTTTAATCACCTATGTAAGTATTCCTGCCGCTTTTTCCAAAGCTGGAGATTTGTGACATCTTTAATTTTTCCAAAGTCAGATGATTTAGCTGGGATCAGAAACTGATAGGTGGCAAGAAGTTAGCAGGCTTTTCTCAAAGCTCTTCCGGTTCCATCCTTGGGTTAAGCTAAATCATCAGAAAACCTACGTGCTTAGCCTACTTTCCCCTCACTTGAGAACTGTCTTTACAAAACAGTACTTTAACACTAGACGTTGGCTCTCCCTGAGGGCCAAGGAAGAGAGAAATCCAGAAATCCTAGTATTTTTTTCTGGTAAAGCACTTAAACAAATGTTTCTTATGTTACTAAAAACCTCTTACCACAGAGAACTCAGTGATCAGTTTCTCTGGGGTGTCCTCATAAAGATATTGTTAGTTTCTGTGGAGACACTGAGTTGGTTCTAACTGGAAAAAATCCAAGTTACAAAGTCTACTCAGTTTCTCTCAATCTTCTTTTCCCTCTAGCCACCAGGTAGGTGAAATCTGTGGCTTCTTATAGCGAAGAGCTCTGGCTAGAGTTTTTCTCCTTATGAAAATTATGTTTACTTTCTGGTCATTGTTTTATATTACCTGACCTGCCTCAGAGCAGTTTTGAAAGTTGGAAGAATGTAAATGAATCAATGAATTATACGCTGAACCACATCCTAACTTTAGTATTTGTTACTATCTTGATGAACATCCAAGTTTTTCAGGAGCCATGCTTGTCATATGCCATGCAACAACAAACCAGCAAACCCCTACCCACCTGCAGGCTGGAGGGGTGCAGAGGGGGACACCTTTGTTATTTGATAGATCCTGGGGATAAGCACTGAGAAGAGGACTTTTACACAGTAGGAAAGGCTTTTCCAGCTAACACTCAACCCAGAAGATGTCCATTTTTTGCTGCAAAGGAGGATGGGCTGAAAATTATTTGGGAAGAACCATGGAGAGCTAATAAGAACAAATGGCTTACAACAAAATCAAGGGCTCTGTCCCTTAAAGTTTGGACTTTGAACAATTCGGACAGGAGCTGAGAGATCTCTGGGGCTAACAGCAGGTGAGAAGAAGGCACTGGTCAGTCTGTGATGTCATTACACCATAGACAGTGAGGGATAGTAATTAGCCAGCTGCATGAAAGGAGACAGCCAAACGCACAGAAAGCCTGAGACATTGCAAGTGCTTCTTCCTACATAAGGGCTTCACTGAGACTCCTGAGATGAGACAGACCAGGTAGGAACCTCAGAAGCAAACCAAATTTCCAGTCACACGTGTTCTTGCAGCCCCAGCTCACTTCGGGCCAAGAAATATTTCTCTGATGCCTCTTTGCCACTAAATACTGCAGTAGGCACTTGGAGATAAAAAGATGGACAACACATGGTCTGGACCAAAAGAGGTCTCACATTCTAACAAGGAAGACAGACATATGAACAAATAATTATCAGGTTCCATGAGAGTTACAGCTAGAACAGTATGTATGAAATAAGAGGCCAAATACAGAGTCTGAGGAAAGAGATAAAATAGAACTTGGGTTATGGAAGAAAGAGACTGTTTTTGAGGCAGCAAGAGGACAGAAGAGAACTCCAGACAGAGGACTAAATATAGGAAAACTCATGGAAGCATAGATACTCTGTGTGGTTCAGGAGGGGGGGAAACAAAAATAAAGGTAGGAGAGGATAGAGATTAGGACATCATAAAGGTTTCTGGGGAGAGACATGGTACAATCAGGTTTTGACTATTAAAAGATTCCTCTGGAGCAATAGCTGACTAGGTGGTTTCACACCAACAATCCTGCTGAAAACAATTAGGAAAATGGAGTGGGGGGACTATTCGAAAAACGAACTGACTGACCTAAGCTTGAAGGAATCAAAAGACTACCAAAGCAGTGAGGATTTGCAGAGTCAGGATCCAGAAGGTGGTGGAAGCCAAGAGACTTGAGAAGAGCATTTGGGAAGACTTTTACCACCCAGGCAATGGCCAATTACAAATGTGAAAGCAGCAGTTGAGAGGCTGAAAAGCTAAGCATACTGGAGCAAAGGGGGCACAAAAGTGTGAGTTGAGACTGCCCAGGAAAAGAGGCCCTGGTAAATATCTCAACCATTGGTCAGGACCACAAAGGGCTACGCTGTAGGAGGAAGGAGGAACTGGAAATAAAAGAGCCCTCGAAAGGGTTAAAGCACAGCATTAAGTCATTTCAATTCGTTACTGGAAAAAAGGTGATCATCCTCAAATCTAGTTACCTAGTTACCTAACGAATGCAAAAATAAATCCTCTCTGGAGCAAGTTTGTATGATCATCAAAACATCTAGAATATTTTCAGTGCAGCCATGCGGCTCTCAGTCAGAAATAATCAGACATTTAAGGAGATAAGATATAACTGAGAACCATGATTTTTAACAAAGACAGAAAAAGACCCATAGGAAATCCATAATTATAAGACGCAGGCTTTGAAATGGCCCAGATAATATGTTCAAGAAATTAAATTACGAATGGAAAATTGGGGCAGAAAACTGGAAACTAGAGAAAAGAAACTACACTACACTATACACAAATTAGACTATATTACAATGAAGAACTTGTATATCATTAAAAGAGAGAAAAAAGATCCCACATAACAGGAGAAAAGGTTTTCAACACATATAAATAATGAAGGATTTGTACCCAGAGTATATTTTTAAAAGAAGAAGAAACTCCAAGGAAGGGTGGAGGAGAGGAGAGAAAGAAAGAAAAAGAGAGAAAGATGATCCAATGAAAAATGGGCTCAAAGACTTCAATTAGCATTTCTAAGAAGTAGATATTCAAATAAACAATAAACATAACAATGTACCCAGTTGTACCGGTCACCAGGAAAATACAACCCCAGAGGGATATAACTACATGCTTAATAAAAGGGCTAAAGTTTAAAAGACCAGCAATATCAAGTTTTGGCAAAGATGTGAGTAACTGAAACTCTCATACACTGCTGGTGGGAATATGGATTGGCACAACCACTTTGGGAAACTATTTGGTATCTGCAGTTGCTAAGCATATGTGTTCCTATAACCCAGAACTCTTGCCTTTAGGTACATAACCAATGGAAGTGAGCATATATTTGTACCAAAAGACATCTCAAGAATATTTACAGCAGCGTTCTTTTTAATCACCGAAGACTGGAAATAACCCAAATATTCATCAACATTAGAAGGATAAACTATGCCATGCTCATACAGTGGAATCCTATAGAGTAATAGGAAATCAGTGAACTACATCTACACAAGTGACATAGAGAAATCTCACAAACATAATGTTGAATGAGAGAAACCAGACAGAAAAGAATCTGTATTGTTTGGTCCCATTTATTTAAAGTTTAGAAACAGGCAAAATGAATCCATGGTTTAAAATACTGGCCACCTTGACGAGAGGAATAAGTGACAAGGGGTTCATATGGGCCCTTTTATGGTGTTACTAAAGCCTGTTTCTTGATCTAGAGGGTGATTACACATAGGTCTGTTTGCTCTGAAAATTCATCAAGCTGTTTACTTATGATTTGTGCACTTTTAAGGATGTTATACTTTAAAATTAATTCTAAAAAACTATAAGCACAGTAGCAATAAGATTAAAATAATCAACAAGTTTAGAAAATTCTCAGAATTTAGAAAAGTATAAGATGTGTCAATATTAGCATTTAATGCATAAATAAATCACTGCTTTTATGCATTTTTGCTTTCTTTTCTTTATTGATTTATGAATTTAATTTCACTTCAAGTACTAAAGCAATTTAAAGATAGCTTAGTGTTCTCAAATTTGTACCCAGGATGTTGAGTGTGAGGGCATATTAAAAACCCACAAACAGTAGATCTGTCTAAACTTGTTGGAGTTCTGAGATTAAAGCAATTTTCTCAGAAGCCAAGCTTAAAATATTTAAGATAGCTATTTCAACAACCCTGGGTTTGAAATTTAGATTAGGAGTGGTGAAGCACAAAATTAAAAAGTAAATAATAAATCTTTCAGACTTGTGATTCAAGATAATTGAGTGAACACAGACATTTACCTCTGCTTCTTACAAAAACCATTGAGGAAAAAAGTGTAAAAAATAATCCTTCCACAGTCTGTTGGGAGTCTGTGATCAGTGTCAGCCACAGTCCAGAAAAGAAAGAAATATCTGGTAGCTATTAATGCAATCCGATCAGCCTGACGGTGACACCCAAAAGAGCTGGGAAGTGAAGGAAATCCTAACCTTTAACAACACAAGAAACAGGGACCTTTAGAAGAGACTTTTCCAGGCAAAAGTTCAGCATAACCACAGCATCAGTGAGGCTGAGAGAAGATGGCAGTGGGGCATTCAGCGACGGAGGTTGGTTGGCAGAGGATTGAGTTAATTCTCCTCTTTGTGACATGTGGTCATCGTTGGTCCGGGCAAGGCCCTGCTCTTGCTGTATTTTATTGATTTCTCCTTTCGTTCTCATTCCTCATCCTCATTTACATGTCCACAGTGTTTTTCCTCACTCAGGGCTCTGTTTTTAAGTTATCTGTATGACTGTGGACTAGTCAGATGCCTCTGATGACTGCAAGGATTCCACGAGTTGCACCCTGAAGGTTGCCCCTGACGTTTGATTGATCCTTCTCCAGTGGTGCGCATCTGGATGACGCCCCCTACCCCCCACGACCACGAAGAGCGCTGTGCCCAGCCTGTTTGAAGGCAACCACCCTCCAGACCTCTATGAGGATTCTCCGGGACATAGAAGCAAAGGTTGTAATGTATACAGATTTTTAATTTGGCCGAGAGCTGCCATATTTCTCCCCAGAAGAGCTGCAACAGTCTACGCCCCCCACTCCCTCCAGAGATGGCTAATGGTTCCGATTTTCCCATAGGCTGTGTTATCCACTCTTGTGATGTTTGCCAAACCGATAGGTGCACAGTGATAGTCCTTGTTTTAATTTGCATTTCTCTCATTACTAATTACTAATGGTTGAGAGCATATGTTCATATACCTGATAGAGTCATTTGCTTTCCTCTGTGAATTGCTACTTCTTGTCCCTTTGCTTTTTTTTTTTTTTCTACTGGAGTATCATTGTCTTATTTTATTTGCAGGAGTTTCTTGTGGTTTGACACTGCAAATATTTCCTCCCAGTTTGTCATCTGACTGTTTACTTTATCCACATTTTCTTCATTGGGCAGAAATCCTTAATTTTTCTACAATCAAATTTCTCTCTCTCTCTCTCTCTCTCTCTCTCTCTCTCTCTCCTCCTTCCCTTTTTCTTTTGTTTTTGCTTTGGAGATTTAAGTTCCATTCCCTGTGGACACAAATCTCCAGCTTTATCTTGAGTCGAATTTTATAGCTTTACCTTTCACATGTAGTTATTTTTTGTACCTGAAGTCCTTAGTCCCTTAGTACCATTTGAACATGGCACTAGGCAGGGTCCCAGTTTTCTTTTTCTCCATACAGTGAGCTTGTTTTCCCAGCACCTTCTCTCCTTTTCCCATTGATTTCTGGGGCCACTTTGATCATATATTAAATTCCCATATATACAAGGTCTGTCCCTGAATTCTCTGTTCCATTCCATTGATCTATTTGTTCTTACACCAGTATCACATGTCTTTTTCTTACTATGGCTTTGTAGTCTGACTTAATATTTAAATGTGTAACTCTCCTCTTTGTCCTTCCTTTTCAAAACTTAGATATTTGCAGAAAGTTCTTCCCTACTAATTTTAGAGTAAAGCAATTGAATATCTCAAAAACTCCAGGTTGATTCTGGATTTATGTTACATTTTGTAGTTATTTTAAACAATTATCTCACATCAATTAAATAATTGGTTTAAACTAATTTAGAAGCAACATTTTAATAAAATTTAGTCATCTAGCACAGAATGTCTCTCTGTTTATTATGATTTTGTCTGTCCTTTCATAGAGCTTGAAGTGTTTTCCCATACAGATGTTGTATATTTTTGGTTATTTTAATTCCTGGATATATCGGAGTAGGGGTCGGCAAGTGTTTTTGGTAAAGGGCCAGATAGTAAATATTTTAGGCTTTGTGGGCCATATAGTCTTTGTTGAAAACCGCACAACTCTGCCACTGTTGTATGAAAGCGGCCATAGAGAATATCTAATGAGTGTGTCTCTGTTGCAGTAAAATTTTATTTACAAAAACAGGTGGTTGCCTGGATTAACCCATAGGCCATAGTGTGTCAAGCCCAGCTTTAGAGGTATTTTATGGTTTGTTTTGGGGTTGTTGTACATCTTTGGTATTTTGTTTTTATGTTTTGTTTTTGTTTTGCTGTCCTAAGTGGTATTTTTTGACAAAAATTATGTTGAGACAGTTATTACTAGTGCAGAGAAACACTATTGATTTCACAAGTTGATCTTGTGTTTGGCAAGCTTGTTTCTTGATTTTATTGGAATTTCTAGGTGGATGTTTATATAATCTGCAGATACTGATAGCTTTGTTGCTTACCTTCCAATTTTTATAAACTGATTTTGTTTTTCTTTCTTACAACTTTGTTGGTCCCAGTTGTGTTCAGCGGTAGCTGTGATGGAGGCATCTTGGCATTGTTCCTGATTTTTATTTTATTTTTTTAAGATTTTATTTATTTATTCATGAGAGACACAGAGAGAGAGGCAGAGACACAGGCAGAGGGGGAAGCAGGCTCCATGCAGGGAGCCCGATTTGGGACTCAATCCCAGGACTCCAGGATCACGCCCTGAGCAAAAGGCAAATGCTCAACCGCTGAGCCACCCAGGCATCCCTGTTTCTGATTTTTAAAGTTTCTCCAAGATTTCTCAATTAAATATAATATTTGCTTTAGAGATTTGGATACCCTTTCCCATGATAAGGAAAATTCTTTTTTATTCCTGGTTTGTGGAGACTTATATCTTAAGAAGATTCTGAATTATCAAATGCATTTTCTGCATCAGTTGAGAGAATAGTATTATTTTCCTCTATTGGGATTTTTGGCATCTACATTCATGAGTGAGGTAGACCTGTCTGTAAGCAATTTTTCTTTTCCTGTCTTGCCCATGTCTGATTTTGGAAACCAGGGTTCATTAGCCTCATAATATAAAATGGACATATTTTCTATCTTCCAGAACAACTTACCTGGATAAAAATGAACTATACCTTTAAGATTTTGGTAGAAATTACCCATAAAACATATGATCCTGGAAAGGTAAAGGGACTTTTATTTTGCCATAATTTTTTTAATGCTTCCTGTTCTTTTCCACCGACTTCTTAGGTGAATTTTAGCATTTAAAATTTTTTTCAGAAAATAATCTAGTCATTTAGGTTTTCAAATTTAATTGCTTAGAGTTATTATTCTCTTTTATTATTTTTAGCCTCTATTTTATCCATAGTTTTAATATTTCTTGACTTAACAGTGTAGCTCATTTCATTTCAACATCTTTTGTTTCTTGATAAATGCATTAAAAGCTATAAATTTCCCTCTAAGTGAGGACATTGCTCTGTGTCCCACAAAATTTGACAAGCAGTGTTTTCATTGTAATTCACTTGAATTTCATTTTAATGCTTTACTTATTAACCAAGAGGGTTTTAGTATGCTATTCCATTTCTAGTCTCACAGGAATTTTAGGTAATTCTTTTATTTTATATTCTCATTTTATTATATTATTGTAGGTGAACATAGGTTTTTAATATTGATACTGTGAAACTTATTGAAGCTTCCTTTGTGGCCTATTACAATGTCGGTTTTTGAAAATGTGCTCAAAAAGAATGTGTTAAGTTGAACTGAATTAATATCTAATGGCTGAAGATTATTAATTTGTATATTTGGACCTCCCATGTCTCAGGTTGTTTTTATTGTTCTATCTATCAATTTTAGAAAGGGATGTATTTAAACATCTAAACAAATTATTGTTGAATAATTTATTTCCCCATAATATTATGAGTAATTTCTCTCTATTTTTGAGGTTATATTCTTAGATACAAGTATATTCACGATTCCTTTTTTCCTTCTGATTCTGTTTTAACTTTTGCATGTATACAAAGACCTTTTAATCCCTTAGAGTTTTTGCTTAATTCTATTTTATCAGATATTGAGACTGCTGCCCCAGATTCTGTTGGCTCATATCTATTTGGTGTATCTTTCCATTTTAAAAGTGTTCAATCTTTTTGTAGCCTTTTGTTTTATTTGTTTTAGGTAGATCATATAATGATTAATCTTATTATAAAATTCAATTTAATGTTCTCTGGGTTTTTTTTTTTAATTTTCATTTATTTATGATAGTCACAGAGAGAGAAAGAGAGGCAGAGACACAGGCAGAGAGAAGCAGGCTCCATGCACCGGGAGCCCGACGTGGGAATCGATCCCGGGTCTCCAGGATCGCGCCCTGGGCCAAAGGCAGGCGCCAAACCGCTGCGCCACCCAGGGATCCCTCTGGGTTTTTTAAATTGAAGTATAGTTGACACACAGTGTTACATTAGTTTCAGGTGTATGGCATAGTGATTCAACAATGCCATACATTAGCTCACCAAGATAAGTGTAGTCACCACCTGTCAATACAATGTTATTACAACATTATTGACTATACTTTTCATCTCTGTGACTTATTTATTTTGTAACTGGAAGTTTGTACCTCTTAATCCCCTTCATCTATTTTGCCCATCCCCCACTCCTCTCCCCTCTGGCAACCACCTGTTTTCTGTATTCATGAGTCTGTTACTGATTTGTTTTGTTTTTTAGATTCCACATATAAGTGAAATCATATGGAATTTCTCTTTCTCTAACTTATTTCACTTAGCATAATACCCTCTAGCTCTATCCATGTTTTGCAAATGGCAAGATCTCATTCTTTCTGAAAAAAAAAAAAGAAAGAAAATGTTGGTTTGAGAAACCAATGTTTTCTGGCTTTTAATGGTGATTTTAGAACATTGACAGTGATTACAGTTACTCTTGCATTTTTACTTCTGTTATCAAATTTAATGTTTTCCCTTTATGATCTTTTTTCTTTGTCCCTATTTTCTCCTTCCCAGTTGTCAATGATAGGTCAAGTTTTCTTCTGGAGAAGGGACACATGTAGCTATTACACATCTTTTAACTAATTATTTAGCCCAAAAGGTCTTTAAGTGGATATAAAAGATAGCTTCAGGGATGCCTGGGTGGCTCTGTGGCTGAGTGTCTGCCTTCGGCTCAGGGTGCGAACCCGGAGTCCCGGACCGAATCTCACATCGGGCTCCTTGCAGGGCGTCTGCTTTTCCCTCTGCCTGTGTCTCTGCCGCTCTCTCTCTCTCGCTCTCGCTCTCTCCCATGAATAAATAAAACCTGTTAAAAATAAAAATAAAAGATAGCTTCAGAGAGGTTTCAATTATTGACAAGGTAGACAACTAACACAGGATGCTGGCTCTGCCCCCCACCCCAGAGTCAACCACAGAGAAACCTCACAGGTGAGATGAAAGAATGGAACTGAGGAATTAACAACCAAAAAAAAAAAAAAAACCCTCTTTGGACTGCTTTGGAAGGCCATAAGCAGTCATGAATCTGTGCTTCTGGGAATAGTGGCAGCCTGGGGCAGAGGACAGCAGGAACTAGATAGATTGAGGGAGAGCCTTTAAGTTCTCCTCATAACCTTTTTCCACATTTTCTCAATATGATCATGTCCCTTCACACAGGAAAGGTGGAAACAGCCTAGAGTGCCAATGTCAGTGAGGTTTTCTCAAGGTAGCCCAAAAGCATCTTTGCAGAAAGCAGTTGATAAACAAGTATGGATTGGCCAGGGCCATATGGGTAGTCACTCCCCTCCTCTTCCCCCTTAAATTCTCAGGCCTGGTAATTAAGGAGACCACCACCTCCCAACGTGGCTTCTTTATGTATTTTTTAAGGATTTAGAAAGATTAGAAGAGTTGCCTTGTGGAGTGGTAGCAAATGGAGATGATCAGCATTAGTTCTGTGGTTTCTGAGGTATTCCAGACTTGGGTTCATCTACTTTTCTCTCTTTATAGTCACCACGAGGGGCATAAACAACTACAGCCTGGGCTTCATCTATTCCTAATATACATTACTAGACAGAGTAGCTAGTACCGAAGGAACATGATCACATTGACCAAAATAATTTTATCTCTGAGTAATACAACATTTACAAAAGAAAGAGCGAATTAAACAATGTATACCACATGAACCAGAGTTACTGGAACAGATGGCATATTAAATATCCTCGAATAGATAAGGAAGGTTATTTGAATTATGAAGCAGTAAAAGGAAGACTTTAAAAAGAACCAAGTGAAAATGTTAAGTGTCAAAAATATAATAATACCAATAAA
Organism: Canis lupus dingo; assembly: GCF_003254725.2. NCBI lineage: Eukaryota > Metazoa > Chordata > Mammalia > Carnivora > Canidae > Canis > Canis lupus. The sequence goes on along the minus strand of NC_064281.1, from coordinate 16,381,967 downwards.
GATCTTAATAGCAGGGCACTGGGGTGGCTCAGTCAGTTAAGCATCTGCCTTCGGCTCAGGTCATGATCTCAGGGTCCCGGGATCAAGCCCCTGCATCAGGCTCCCTGCTCAGCAGAGAGCCTGCTTCTCCATCAACTCCTTGCTTATGCTCTCTCTCACTATCTCTGTCACTATCACTATCTCTCTCAAATAAATAAAATCTTTTTTAAAAAAGATCTTAATAGCTAGGATATGTAGCAGAATAGACCTAGCCAAAGACCAAATTACTAAGCTAGAAATCAGATTGGAGTACTTTGCTATAAAACAACAGGAAACAACAACAAAAAAAGAAATGTGAAATCGCAAAATAAAAATAAGCCTGATATGCAGGCTTAATGTAACAAAATCCTGATAACAGGAGTCTCAAAATGGAAATAAAAATGTGTGTGGAGGCAGTAAACTACAGCCTGCAGGACAAATCAAGCCTGTTTTTGTAAATAAAGTTTTATTGGCATGCAGTCACACCCATTACATGTCGTCTATGGCTGCTTTCATGCTACAGTGGCAGATTGAGTAGTTGCTACAGAGACTGCATGGTCCACAAAGCTTCAAATATTCACTATCTGACCTTTTACAGAAAAGTTTGCTGATCTTATCAAAGTACCTAGGAGTTAACACCAAAGTGGGTGGAATGAGACAGGATTACTATAATAGACCTTCTCATTCAGAAAGAGGAAGAATGACAAATAAAAGGCATTCATTGGTCCATAGTGATCCTGAAACTCCTAGGACCATGGGGGTCACCTGCTTTGGACATCCTCATGGCAGGGAATGGGTATCAATCTCATCTAAATCTGAAAAGTAGCATGGAAACCCCATCTAACCTGGTAGTTATTTTGGGAAACATTTCTGTGGCATCTGATTTCATAATCAAGGAAACTAGATCACGAAGCTGTCTACATGATTTTGAAGCTGCTCCATGCTCGCATACTCTATTAGGAGAATGTGAGTGAGGTAAGTTTGAGAAGAAACAAGGACTTAAAGAAAAAGAAGAGAGGGGGCTATAGAACAGAGGCATGGCAGGAAACGAAAACAGTGAGAGCATTCAAGGGAACCTGGAGCTGAGTTTCTTCTGACGTCGAGGGGTGGGGAGTTGAAGGCAAACATGCCACCAGTAGACTCTGGACTGTTCCATACAAGCCTCTGTGTAAGGTGTACTAGATATCTTGTTGCTCCCAGTTCCTTACCCTGATAATTTTAGGAACCCTGTGTCCCCACACCCCACCTCAGGTTTTTTACCTACTATGAAACCCACAAAACCAGAAGTTTTGAACATTTGGAATCCTAAACTGTCTAAATTGGTGCATTTGCCAGGTTCTTGCTTTATTTATACCATGCTTTATTTATAAGTATTCAATAATTTCACCAGAACACACAACCACCCCATTCATTAGAAATTGGGACTACAGAGTTGACAGTAGTCTATCTTGAAAGACAGCTTTCAAAAATTTACCCCAAAGATACAAATGCAATGAAACGCCGGGACACCTGCACCCCGATGTTTATAGCAGCAATGGCCACAATAGCCAAACTGTGGAAGGAGCCTCGGTGTCCAACGAAAGATGAATGGATAAAGAAGATGTGGTTTATGTATACAATGGAATATTGCTCAGCTATTAGAAATGACAAATACCCACCATTTGCTTCAACGTGGATGGAACTGGAGGGTATTATGCTGAGTGAAGTAAGTCAGTCGGAGAAGGACAAACATTATATGTTCTCATTCACTTGGGGAATATAAATAATAGTGAAAGGGAATATAAGGGAAGGGGGAAGAAATGTGAGGGAAATATCAGAAAGGGAGACAGAACGTAAAGACTGCTAACTCTGGGAAACAAACTAGGGGTGGTAGAAGGGGAGGAGGGCGGGGGGTGGGAGTGAATGGGTGACGGGCACTGGGGGTTATTCTGTATGTTAGTAAATTGAACACCAATAAAAAATAAATTAAAAAAATTATAGCTCCTTAAATATATGGTTGTGACTATCAACAAAATCCAAAGCTATACATTAGGGCACAAGTCTGGTAAGCTTTGGAGGTTTCAGGAAGGAGTCAAGAATCAATTGAAGTCTCTCCTGCTTTACCAAAAATGAACAAATCAAAGTGAGTTTATAAGTGTTTCAAACTCAGCTGCAGTTTCCTTTTTCTGAATGGAGGAACAGTTACCTTCAATCAGTGTTGAGGCCTTGGAGTAAGAACTGTTGAGGTTGAGCCTTCTGGGTATGGAAGAACAGGAAGAAAAGGAGGAGGCAGTGTCAATTAACTGCACACACTTGGTGATAGATTCTAACTACACTTGCAGGGCTCCTCTGCCTTCTCTAATGGCTTCTGGAACTTTCCAGACTCCTAGAAGTTCATTCAAGATTTTAGCACTCTACAAATTTATCCCAGATCCCAGAAAAGGAAATCTAACTTCAAGTGAATTTTTGATGAAACTGATCCTACCCTCAACGGGTATGTGTGTGTGTGTGTGTGTGTGTTTTCAGGAAAGAGACAAAGGATAGTAAATTGTAAGGGAAGCTCCATGTCCCCAAAAGTAATGTCAGTCAAACTAAGAAATCGGTGCAGAATTCCAAAGAATCGCTCAGGACACCATTTTTTTTTCCTTCTGTCACTGCAACAAGCTGAGTACAAAAGCAGGCAGTTAGCTCTTGAGTTTCCAACTGGAGAAATATTATACTAGAGAATCACATTTAGCATCTCAAATTGGAATCAGTTAAAAGAATTACAGATGTCAGAAAAATCTGTGTTTGTCTGCATTTTTTTTTCAGCATAAATATTTAGTAACCTAGGGTCTGGAAAGATTCTTCTACATGTCGTTTTGAAAAGAACCAACCATTTTACTCTCAGAGCAAAATCTGAAGAAAAAAAAAAGGAAATAGCAATCTTTTAAAAATTGCTACCTATAGGTCCCCACAGCTTAACAAGTAAAACTTCATGTGCATTATTTATGGTATAAAATTTTTCCACCGAGGGCTGTTTTTACTTTAAGGGGGAGGATGAGTGCTTGCTCTCAGTTTAATGTAAATTTTCTCTCCAATTATAGCTAACTTGTGGAGACTTTGTCCTATGGCTGAGCTGACATGCTGACTCATTTCACCAACAGTGACTTAATCCCCAAATTAAGCTGCCCCTTCTCTCCCCCCTCCCCAGCCTTGGAGAACCGGAGAGAATTCATCCATGGCACAGCAAGTTAACAAGGTAGTCAACCAAAGTTCAGAGCAAGTTTTCCCACCCTCCAGCTGGCAGTCGGCCACTCCATTCTGCCAGCACTCAAAGTTGGCTTCTCAGAAAATCTATTCCAAAGCTGGCACTTTACCTCAGGAGAATTTAGTCAAAGCATTTGGCACATCAGATTGTCTAAAACACAAGGTTAAGATGAGAGCTCAAAATAGCCACCCTATTCCAGGACTGCCTTAAATTAAGGAATAAAATTAGTAAAAGATTCTGCTACAATTGGACATGAAAACCAGACCCTTCCAAGAGGGAGCCAGGCAAGACTGCTTTTCCTCCTGATAAATGAACAAATATTTAATGAGCATGCGCACCGTTCCTCCACTGCAGGAATACAGAGAAAAACAGGGCACAGTCATCCCCATCAAGGAGCTTAAAATTTAATTAGAGAAAGACATAAGCACATAAAATCAAAACGTTTATGAAAGTGGAATATAAGGCTTAGATTGTGGCAGGGTTAATTACTCCACATGCTCAGAGCCCCATTTGCAGAAGTTACCTATGTTCCTTCTTTATAACATCTGTCGAAGTCTAATATGTATACAGAAAAGTACACAGATCGTTAGGATATTCTTCCAAGAATTTTCATAAACTGAACACACTCAGGGAACCAACACCCAGGTCGAGAACAAGAATATTCCCCCGGCCCCTGGGTGGCTCAACAGTTGAGTATCAGCCTTTGGCTCAGGTCATGATCCCGAGGTCCTGGGATGGAGCCCCACACTGGGCTCCCTGCAAGGAGCCTGCTTTTCCCTCTGTCTCTGTCTCTCTCTCTCTCTCTCTCTCTCTCTCTCTCTGTTGCTCTCATGAATTAAAAAAAAATTAAAAAAAGAATATTCCCAGCATCCTGGAAGCCCCTCCTTTTGTTCCCTTTCAGTCACTACTCTCCTCTGAGGGTAACCTTTATCCTGACTCCCACACCGTAGATTCGTTTGCCTGTTTTTATACTTTATCTAAGTGGAATCATACAGGATATATTCTTTTGTGTCTGGCTTCTTTTGCTTAACATAATGTTTGTTACAGAGATTGTCAAGCAGAGCTGTAGTTCATTCTCCTCACTATATGATATTCCATTGTATGAATATTATAAAATGCACTTCTCTACTTCCCAACCCATGGGCACCTGGGGATAGTGAGTGGTATTGTCAGGAACATTGAAGTTCATGACTTTTGGCGAACACGTGTATACATTTCTGTCAGGAGCATACATACGCTCGGGTGGGATTGCAAGCTTACAGGATCAGCGTATGTTCAGCTGTAGCAGAGACTGCCACACAGGTTTACAAAGCCATTGTACCATTTGACCCTTCCACCAGCAGTATACGAGTGTTCCAGCCACCACACACTTTTGCCAGCTTTCAGTATTTTCCATAGGACAACATTTTGACAACACACTGATAAAGGAGAGCATGGCTTGAACAGAGAGAGGCTAACAAGAATTTGAGACATAGCCTTCAGGTGGCTGAGAGACCTCTTCCTTTAAAGAGAGCACCCCAGAACTGTGGGGGCTCACGTCTGACTCCAGAAACACAGTTCCCCTCCTTATCCCCAGTGCCCCATCTTGCATGAAGTTATCAGCCACATGCACATCTGCAATCTTCTCCCCTGCAAAAGAAGTTACTTTAGTCCTCCAAAAGCAAATAAATAAGCCAACAGAGAAACATAGATATCCTTTAACACAGAGACCAGGTAGCAGAAGCACAAATTCCTGAGTAAGGCCCATTGTATCAAGGAAAGACACAGAGTTTATCTCTCAGCATATCTACCTACCTATCTAACACATTGGTTCTTATAATGCACCAGGCCCCGTTCTCAGCCCTTTAAAATTTCAATTCATTCAACTCTTATAACAACATATGAGATGATGATGATGATGATGATGATGATGATGATGATGATGATTTTACAGGTGAGGAAACTGAGGCATGAGGAAGTTGAGTAACATACCCAACCTCATAGAGCTCGTAAATGGTAAAGTGGAGATTCTGATCCAACCAAGCCTGTCCCTACAGTCCATGCTCTTGACCTCACATTATGCTGTCTTTGTTTTTCTGGAATACTCAAGCCTTAAATAACTGTTCATCTCAAATAGTCTCACATATTCCTTTATATCTTCCCCTTAATATACCAAGAACTTTGCTTACTTCATATGCTCAAATGTAAAGCAACTCCTTAGTTTTCCAAAGAGAAAATTCTGCCCCCCACAGATTGGACCTATCTAAATAATAAACTTGTACCACCATAGATTAAGTAATCAGATGTTTGCTTATGATACTGTACTTTTATATTTCACACACACATTTAATAGCATGAATTAAATAAAATAATGTATTGTTAAAATAGTGCTTTTATTCCAAGCTCATGGGTCAGGAAATTATCTATCTTGGACAGGTCATACACCTATACTTCAGTGTCTTCATTGTCACTCTAGTTATTTTATTTTATTTTATTTTATTTAAATTCAATTAATTAACATATAGTGTATTATTAGTTTCAGAGGTAGAGGTCAGTGATTCATCAATCTTAAATAACACCCAGTGCTCATTACATCACATGCCCTCCTTGATGCCCATCACCCAGCTACCCCATCCCTTCCATCCCCCTCCCCTCCAGTGACCTCAGTTTGTTTCCTATGATTAAGAGTCTCTTATGGTTTGTCTCCTTCTCTGATTTCATGTTTTTTTCCCTCCCTTCCCCTATGATCCTGTTTTGTTTATTAAATTCCACATATGAGAGAGATCATATGATAATTGTCTTTCTCTGACTGACTTATTTCGCTTAGCATCATACCCTCCAGTTCCATCCACATCGTTGCAAATGGCAAGGTCTCAGTTTTTTGATGCTGATTAGTAGTCCATTGTATATGTACATATACCACATCTTCTTTATCCATTCATCTGTAAATGGACATCTGAGCTCTTTCCACAGTTCGGCTATTGTGGACTTTGTTGCTATAAACATTGGGGTGCAGGTGCCCCTTCAGATCCCTACATTTGTATGTTTGGGGTGAATACCCAGGAATGCAATTCCTGGGTCATAGGGTAGCTCTATTTTCAACTTTTTGAGGAACCTCCATACTGTTTTCCAGAGTGGCTGTACCAGCTTGCATTCCCACCAACAGTGTAAGAGGGCTCCCCTTTCTCCACATCCTCTCCAACATCTGTCATTTCCTGATTTGTTAATTTTAGCCATTCTGATTGGTGTGAAGTGGTATCCCATTGTGATTTTGATTTGTGTTTTCCCTGATGCTGAGTGTTGTGGAGCATTTTTTCATGTGTCTATTGCCCATTTGTATGTCTTCTTTGGAGAAATGTCTCTTCATATCTTCTGTCCATTGCTGAGTGGATTATTTGTTCTTTAGGTGTTGAGTTTGGTAAGTTCTTCACGGATTTTGGATACTATCCCTTTATCTGATAAGACACTTGCAAATATCTTCTCCCATTCTGATGGTGGTCTTTTGGTTGTGCTATTTCCTTTGCTGTGTAAAATCTTTTTATCTTTATGAAGTCTCAACAGTTCATTTTTACCTTTCTTTCCCTTGCCTTTGGTGACATATCTAGCAAGAGGTTGCTGCACCCGAGGTCAAAGAGTTTGCTGCCTGTGTTCTTTTCCAGGTTTTTGATAGATTCCTGTCTCACATTTAAGTCTTCTATCTATTTTAAATTTATTTTTGTGTATGTTGTGAGGAAATGGTCCAGTCTCATTCCTCTACATGTGGCTATCCAATTTTCCCAACACCAGTTGTTGAAGGGACTGTTTTTTTCCCATTGGATATTCTTCCCTGCTTTGTCGAAGATTAATTGACCGTAGAGTTGAGGGTCTGTTTCTGGGTTCTCTATTCTGTTCTATTGATCAGTGTCTGTTTTTATGTCAGTATCATACTGTCTTGATGACTACAGTTTTGTAATACAGCTTGAAGTCCAAAATTGCGATGCCACCAGCTTTGGTTTTCTTTTTCAACATTCCTTTGGCTATTTAAGGTCTTTTCTGATTCCATACAAATTTTAGGATTATTTGTTCCAACTCTGAAATAACTTGATGGTATTTTGATAGGGATTACCTTGAATGTATAGATTGCTCTAGGTAGCATAGACATTTTAACACTGTAGTTATTTTTGACATCAGCTTTGATTCACTCTGAGCTATTGACATACAGCATCTTTTTTTTTATGATAGTCACAGAGAGAGAGAGAGAGAGGCAGAGACACAGGCAGAGGGAGAAGCAGGCTCCATGCAGGGAACCTGACGCGGGACTTGATCCCAGGACTCCAGGATCATGCCCTGGGCTGAAAGCAGGCGCCAAACCATTGAGCAACCCAGGGATCCCCCTTTGTACACTTTAAAAAAATGTTTTTATTTATCCCATGGGCATTATAATCAGTACCTCTTCAATGGAGCATCCTAAAGATGTATTTATTTACTTATTTATTTGAGAGAGACAGAGAGACTGCATGAGTTGGGGAAGAGGCAGAGGAAGAAGGAAAGGGAGAAAGAGAGAAGCAGACTCCCCACTGAGCACAGAGCCCAACTGGGTTGGATCTCATGACCTTGAGATCATGACCTGATCCAAAATCAAGAGTCAGACACTTAACTGATTGAGCCACCCAGGTGCCCCCAACGGAGCATCTTAATATATCTCTCTATAAAGGATTTATTTACTACTATCTCAAATAATAGCAATGGAGTCATAATCCCAGTAATAATTGCTAAATCTGTGTTATATACCTTTTCTTTCACTTTACTCAATCAGTAAAGAGACCTATATAAACTTCTCAAATTAATATTGATTTAGGTTGTTTTAATGTTCCTCCTCAAATAGCACTTTATCATTCAAGATGAGCTAATTCAGACTTAATAAAGACTCAAATGGAGGGTGGCGATTCCTACTTTCCTAAGGAACAGCTTAGGAGGAAGGGAGAGGATTTCACCTCTGAATTGGCTCTCTCTGGCTAAATCCAAATTTGCAATGTTACTGAACCATACTTTTTAAAATTAACCTTTCTCTTAAATTTATCTTCATCCTTCCCCCTCTTCACTTTCCCTAGACCTGACGTCTGGCTACATAGCTTTTTACACAGAGAGAGTTCTCAACCTTAAAGTTATCAGCAGAAACCAAAGAAATAAGAGAGTACTAAAGAGTAATATAAAGCCCACAAGGGCAGCCATTTATTGAGTTCAGACTATGCGTTAGGCACCACGTCGTGTCCTCTCAAACTCACAACAATTATGCACTAGACTATTGTCTCCATTTTACAGATAAAATGACTAAATCTCAGAAAAGTTCAATACTTTGTAAAGGCCATAGTCCTATTAAGTTGTTTGTATTAACCAGACCTGTCTGATTCCAACGCCTCCATTCTAAACTCTATCATTGCCTCCAGTTCCATTTTTATACAGGATCACTCTAATGAGAACATACTAGATTCATTCTAAAAACATAAGTGTGTAAAATGTGTCACAGATTCAAATGCAGGTGATGGGGGACAATCTTCCACAATAGAAGTACCCAGTGTCTTATTAATTCTGTACCCATTTAGATCCGGCCAGATTTCTAAAGCCTGGACGCTATGAGCAGACCACCAACTCACAGGTTTCTCCTGAGCAGTGAGCCCCATGCTTCGCTAAGGATAAGCTTGGAAAATTCACAACCAAAGGGCAAGCTATGTTGGCCAAATGGCTAAGTACCATAGAGAACTTCTGGAGGCTTCTGTTCAAAGAGCCAAGGTCCCTACTGAAATAGCATTTGGAGAACTTGCAAATAATATAAAGTAGAAAAATGAGAGCAACGATGACCTTCTAAATCTGTTGGATTGTCGTCATCAAACTCCTAAGATGTAGAAAAGAAAGGGTAAGAGGCATATGGTGTTGTGGTAAAGAGCAAAAGCTTTGGAGTTAGAAACCTGGCTGTGCCACTAGCAGTATGGCCCTGCATGGAACACTTGTTTTCTTCATGTGTGTAAGATGTAAATAATAATAACTGTAATAATATCTAAAAGTTTTGTGAGGAATGAACTGGACCGTACATGTAAAATTTTTAGCACATTCTAGAGTATGGGAAATCACTTAATAAATGATCATCATTAGTATGATTATCATTTCATTCTATTTTGTAAACATCGTCAGCCCAAGATTCAGTGACTCTAATGTCCCTTCTCACTGTATTTAAAGGATCTCCCGGGAAATGGGGGCAAAAGGAAAGGTCTGGGTAAAGGGAAGACAGAGCATCCCCCTCTTTTCCCCATACTCCCTGTTTCTGAGTTTGTTTTGCCATACAGTAACACTGCTCTCAGCCCACTCAATGCCAAAATTCACATCACCATCTGAAGTAACATCTTCAAGATGAAAGGAAAAACAGATAAAAGGATGCCAGTGATGTCTCAATTCAAGCCATGGGAAATGTAGCTAAGTTTGTCATCCTTCCCATCCCATGTAAGGAAAAGTGCCTTTTACCTGCCACAGAGTAGCTCTATAACTAGTACACTGATTGGGAAAATGGTCTAAAGTTAATACTTGAATGATGCTAGACCTATTTTTTTGCCAACTTTTAAAAACTTTTTATTGTGGAAACTTTTATTATGGAAAAAATTTTAAACAAACAGAAGTTAAAAGGTACCCCCCCCATGTACCCAAAGCCCAGTTTATAAAGTTATCAACTATAAAGGGGAAAGGAGAGAAAATGAGTGGGAAATATCAGTGAGGGTGACAGAATATGAGAGACTCCTAACTCTGGGAAAGGAACAAGGGGTAGTGGAAGGGGAGGTGGACGGGGGGGACCAGGTGACTGGGTGATGAGCAATGAGGGGGGCACTTGGCGGGACGAACACTGGGTGTTATGCTATATGTTGGCAAATTGAACTCCAATAAAAAAAATATACAAAGAAAAAGAGGAAGTAAGTATATTCGCATACCAACTGTGTTGTTCTATGGAGAGAGAATAATAAAGAAGACTTGCAGAGCATTCTGAAACCCATTTGGGATGCATTAATCTGCTCTCCTTGTTAATAAAAAGTTATCAATTCATGTGTTTCTTATATACCCCTCTCCATCTCCTGCCTCCTTTTAGATTGTTTTGAACAAATCCTGGACATCATATCATTTTATCCCTAAGTATTTCAGCAGGTGACTCTAACTAATGATTCTTTTTCTAAAACATAACTATAATGTCATTATTCCCACTACAAAATTAATAATTATTCCTTAATATGATTAAATATCCAATAAGTATTCAAATTCCCCTGATCTCATATTTTTTACAATTTTAGTTAGTATCAAAATAAGGGCCATACTTTGCAATCAGTAGTGTCGAAAGTTCAAAAATAACAAAATTAAAAGCAGTAAATCACTGAAATAGTAATTAGTAAAGATTTATTGTGCACACACCACAAAGACTATCTGTAAACAGGGAGCACTCAAACCAGAACATGGAATGAGGTTCAGGGGTATATTGTTACAAGGCAGCTCAGAAAGTAAGAAAGCAGACTCTTTATTCTTCGCAGTGATTGTTTATGATATTAGAATTTTCTTAAATGATAGGGGAACTGGTCAGGGGTTATCTCATATCAACTTGGGAAGCAGTTCAAGTTTTGCTTATAGTTTCCAGAGGCATAAGCAAGAAATTACCCAGGTCAAGTTCACTTTGCAAAATAAGCTAAATTAAGCTTTGTTTTTATGAATGAACTGGTTTTGTCCGCTCAGGAAATTCTCAAGGCTGGTCTCCATTTCTTTTTTATTTTAACAATAGTTATGTCTTTTGAGACTCAATCTCTAGCTTCTAATTCTGTCTCTCTCTCCCCCCTCCCTCTTTCACACACACACACACACACACACACACACACACACCACAGACACACATGTATACACACATTTTTCAATGCTCTTTTGTTGTTGAGAAAGCAAGTTGCTTGTCCTTAAAATTTTGATAGTCTGGATTTTGCTAATTGCATCCCTATGATATCATTTAATGTGTTTCTCTGTCCCCTATAAATTGGTAGTTAAATCTAGAGGCTTGATCAGATTCTGGTTTGATATTTTGACAAGAAAAATGCATAGGTGGTATTTTGTACTTTCATTAGGGGGCATATATCTTCTCCTTTTGCTATGCTATCCATTGATGATCATTGTCCAGGTGCAATTTTTTAAGACAACATTTTACTATGATTTATCCCAATACTTTTTGGAAACTAGATTTGGCTTGATTAGGAGCTAGACATCTAGGGCAGGGATCTGTCCATTTTAGGAAAGAGGCTCTCATTCTTCTTTATGCCCCCGGTACTGAGAGCATGGTGATATGATGGGCACCCTAAAACTGTGGGTCAAATTAAATTGCCAAACCAATATTTCCTCCAGAATGTAATTTATCCACAAAAGTGCCTGCTTTTCTACCCTCGTCATTAGCTCTTAGAAAGTCAAGAACTTCACCACAACCCCAACATCTAAGCTGCCTATTTTTTTTTAATTTAGTCAATTAAATTCTCCTCACATTTATAAAAGGAGAAATTACCATTGCCTGCAACTGAGTGGCTGCAAAGGCTAACATAAGTTTCAATTCTTCCATCACATCTACTTAAATTTCCTCATTAAGACTTCAGGTGCAATTTTCCCAGTAGCATTACCTGGGCTGTATATGCAAATGATATCCCTGCTTACACAATTGAGCATTTAGGACATGATTATATTTTCTTCCCCTCTGTGATAAGGGAAAAAGGGAAATGTGGTTCACACAACATAGAAGACACCTTTGGATTCTCTTGTTCTACTGTCTTAAACACCTCATTGTTAACCCTACCTGGCAGGGCTCACGCCCTGGGGGTTCTTGATCCTGTTTTGCCACACTCCAGCTTCTCTCTGGATCTTGGCAAATTTAGACAAAAGGACCAAATCAGCATTTAGCAGAGGTCAACACAGAAGCTGGTTCTACACTAGAAGCGATCCTTATTTGTTTCTAGCTTTAGTTCATCTGTGACCCCTCACTGTCAAACTCTTCCGAGGGGTCGTTCAGTCCACTCTCTCCCCTTCTCCCATCTCATTCCCTCTCTAGCCTCCAGCAATGTGATTTCTACACCGACCTCTACCCAGCAGCTCTTGCTGATAACCAACATGTCGACTCAAGTAGGCTTCCATAGTTGGTTCTCAACTTGCATGATGGTTTTGCAGTTCTCATGCTGTTCAGCAGCTCCCTCCTTTTGAAACACCTCTTCTCTGCATTTGAGTCTACACAATCCCCTTCTCCTCTGACCTTCCATAGTGCTTCTTAGTTCTCATATGAAGCCTTTTAAATATTGGATTTCCCTATTGATTTTACCAAAGACTTCCCCTTTTCTTACTCCCTTTCCCAACAATTGCATTACCAAGTCTGAGGAGAAGACTGCCAAATCTATGTCACTTCTTCTGTCCCTGTTTGGGAGTTCAGATCCACATTTCTGGTTGCACGCTGGGATAGCTGGAAATAAATGGCCAAGTAGCACACACCCAAATAGAATTATTACCTCTTTCACCCCCACTCCTTGCTTCCTCTTTCTGCTCTCTGCGATCTGTGGCCATCTCAAGCCCTCCTGTGGTAACCCTTACCCTCTCTTCCCATTCCCAACATCCAATTGGCCACTGTGTTTTCCCAAGTTGGTACTGCAGACATCTCTCAGAGTCATCTCTTCTGCCCCTACTCTTTGCCTAGTTTATATTCTGAGCTCCTTACACCTAAGCCATCACAGCAGCCTCCTGATCTTGTACCAGGGTCTTCCTCTCTGAAGCTGTCATTCACAATGATGCCACTGTTATTAATATCTTCCTCAGACACACAGTGGATAATGTGACTATCCTCCTGAAGGACTTCCATTGGTTTCAGTTTCTATAAGCTGTGAAGACAATAGCATCCAAAGCCCATCGTGACATGGACCCAATTTCTCTTTCTAGCCCCATAAGTAAAAGTAAAGGGTTTCTGGGGCCTCCAGTAGTAGAAGAAATATGAAGAAAGATAGACTTTCTGCAGGAGGAAAGTAAGCAGAAAGGCATGCTCGAGTAGGAAAGTAATGTGAGCAAAAGCACTCAAGTTGAAAATGCTATTTTATTAAAGGGAAGCCAAAGAAGAGATAAGCAAGGAAGGCTGGAAGTGTCATGTAAGGAGAGATACGGTTCAATCAGTAGGATGGAGAAAAATCATTACTATGAGTCTTAAAACAAAATTAAACATGAATTTAATAACAATGCTATGTGAATTTCCCTGCATAGTACCTATCCCTGCATATAGTTTCTCCAAACCTAATATTCTATAGCAGACCTAACAAAATACTCCCAAGGTGGCTAAGTGTTCTTATTTCTATTTTAAGCTTTCAATCCCAATTGTTAACAACTCCATTAAATATAAGACTTCCTTTCAGAGCCACTTGGAAATGTGTTACGTAAATTCTGCATATTTCCCCTTACTTCTTCCCCAGCATTTCTCCAGCTTCTAAAAATAACACCTCTGATGCTGCTTTGTTCACTGCTCCAGCTCCCACTTGCACACCTATCATGTTCAGAGCCCAACTGGGACATATCACTTTCATTGGTAGTGTGTGTATGTGTGTGTATGTGTGTGTCCATTTCTTCCTGCTCATGTAGCATTTTTTAAAATGAAGCTTAATGCTCCTGAGGAAATTTTCTTCTGCTATGGGAATGAAAAGGCTACAAATCATTTTTCTCCTCTGATTTCTGTAGTAGCCTTAGGAGATGTCTTTGGCAGCCAGTATAAGAGCTCTCTTATATGAGGGAAAATAAGAACAATAATAGTCAGTGGTTGACAAAATTTATTTGAAAGCTAAGACTGTGCCAGCACTGTGCCAGGCACTTCACATGCATACTCAATGTCCATCATCAGATAGCTCCACTAACTAGGTACTCTACACTCCTCATTTTTCAGACAAATCAAAACTTAGAAGGGTTAAAGATCTGGACCCGAGGTGGCAAAGTAAGTGAAAGGACCCACTATCAGACCTAGATCTGCATGGCGCCATAATGCATGTTCTGTATGCAGAAAATCCTATATAAATTTTGAAATAGAAGCCCATACCTGGTATATTAGGTCGGGTTCTCCCAGAAGCAGACCCAGAAACAAGGATTAGAGTGCCAGTGCTTTGTATACAGGGAAGGGAAAGAAGCCAATAAAGGATGTATATCCTCTGAGGAACTCTAGGAGACGCCTAGAGCACGCCTCAGAGTTAATCCAACCAGTAGGCAAGGCAACTGAAACGTTTCTCCACTAACTCCTATGTTAGTTATTGGCTAAGGGCTGCTGTTGGCAGCACTCGCAGCTTGCTCTGAGCACAGACTAAGCATGCTCCCCAGTCAGAAAATGCCTCAGACAGAGTCATGGATGTTCAATAGAAAGCAGCCACAGCGAGTAGAGGTAAGTACTGAGGGATGAGGGCAGGACACTATGACCGTACATTGCATATGGCCCTGGGACCAAAAAAAAAAAAAAAAAAAAAAAAAAAGGAAAGAGAGAAAATGCCGTTCCCTGGACATACTCATTCAATTATGCTGCTTTACACACCATTCTCTGGACTCAGCTTAACCAACTGGGATTTCTCAGCCCTGGTTTTCACCATTTTTTCAGTAATTCCTTCTTTTCTATCTCCAGCTGAGCAATATGAACTCTTATGGAGATACAGGAATGACTATGGGGCCTCTACCTCCAGAAACGATGGGGCCCACCATTGCACACCATTACTTTCTACCTGCTAGCTGTGGAAATCCCTACACTGTGGAAATCTGTACCTTCCCCATGAGAAAAGATTTTTCATACTGTCTCCCTTGGTGGCAAAAACTAGATACTCTAACAGTCCCCAAATTCCAATTTTTTGGAGACCAAGATGAGGTCATTTCCAAAACCAGGATCCTATGTCTGAAAAACCCTCCTTAAACTTCTTCATTCAAGATTTTGCAATCCGAAAGTTCCTAAACTAAAAAACATGAATAAGATTACTAAAAATCATCTAGTTCATTGGGGTTAATTAACCCTCTAAATAATGTTATGGGTTGGACATTTTAGTAGTAATGATAAATATTAGTAATACTCAAGAGTTCCAATATGTTGATGGCTCACTATGTGCCCAGCCATGTGGCTGGCTCATTATTTCTCACTATAACCCTAAGAGAGTCTTGCAGATTAAAAATCAAAAGCCCATGGGTATGTCTTCCAGCACTTCAGAAGCACCCATTCTTATGTGCCCCAAGTTTTATAGCCTTTAGACACCAGTCACACAGATGGAATGGCAAGTGGCTCAGAATTAGAGTGATAATAGCCAGGCCTAGGAAAGAGAGTTCTAGGCTGACTCAGACAGAGAGGGGAGATTAAAATTAGTTCTCTTCTCTTTCCTGCAACTCCCAAGTTATTGTCCCATCAACTTTGATCATTTTCCTCAAACTTGCCTTTCAATATGTTTCCTCCTTCCATCCCTTTGCCCCCCAAAAATAAGAAAAAAAATCAAAAGCCCACATGGTCAGTTATACAACTTGTCCAAGGTCATGTAGCAGATAAAAAGCCAATCCAAGGCCTAAGCCTGAGCCTGGTTGTTTCCTACTATACATTCCCGGGTGCCTTTCTAGCATTCCCTGGAGTAAAATGCCCCAGCGCCCATTGCCATATAAACACTAAAGAAATTATCGGTAAATAATAGGTGACTTTCATAAATGTGAGGTAGAGTACTTTGGAAAGTCTGAAATATGAAAATGCCATGCAAAATGGTTGATTAACAGGTGCTGCTGTGTCCTCCATGTGAAGTCAAACTAATAATGTCATCTGTATTTGTTCTTAGAAGGATAACCTGTTAGAATGGAAGGAATTCTTAGACCATCTAATCACCAGCTTGCAGAACTGAGGCCCAGAGAAGTTAAGTAACTAACTTAAGGACCCTCAGCTCCCCAGGCAGTAGGCAGCTATGACGAGATTCTGGTTTCTCTGACTTTGGATCTGTAGCTTTTTCACTCACCCCCACCAGATTGTGTCTTTTCATTCAAACTGCCCCCCTGGGCAATTGCAGATGGTCACAGTTTTTAGCACCGGTGCAGATTTTGATCAGTTCCACTGCCCCGCATTTCTAACAATTCCCAGAAATGTTTCTTTCACAGGCATTTAGGATAGTGCTATAATAACAGTTTTTTTTTTAATGTCTTTTCTCCGAAAGAAATAACAAGCCAAAGCTCCAAGCTCTGCTTCATCGTTATATAATACTTGTCTGGGATTGCAAATCACTTGCAAAAGGACAAGGCCTGGGGGAGGCGAGGGTGGGTGTGAATCTTTTGTGGTTTCTTGAGTAACACGAGGCGATTTGTCATTTTAGTGAGGCCAGAACCGAAGCTCTCAGATCCATACCCGATCAGGCTCATTTGGATTATCTTCGAAAACTGTTTGTGAGGCTATCCCTGAGTTGGGGTGGAACACAATGGTTGCAGACAGACCTGTTTTTCTCTCTTCCCTTCCACCCAAGTAAGAGAACAGGCTAATAATAAACCAAAGTTCTAGAACTTGAATTTGAACTGAAAAAACCTCCGAATAAAACCTGTTTCTTCGTCCTGCAAGTGGGAGGGGAAGGCCTAAGTCAGAACGGGGAACGGGTGTATTTTCTGTGAAAGTGCGCCCTCTGGTGATGAATTTCGGTAAAGATTGGCTCTCGGGTGGAGTAAACAACATTATCATACCAAAAAGAATTTTTTATTGGAGGGGGAGAAGATCTGTAGATAACTCATGAATGTTCAACTTTATAGTCCTAAGTTAGCGGTTATGGAGGACCCACTGAGAGATGTTAGTTCTTATGGAGATTTGCACAAGAGAAATTCAAAATACTTCTGTTACTTGGGGAGCTCTCCAAATACCTCGTTGCTGGGCATATTTATAGAGAAGCGAAAATAAAGTAACTCCACAGGGCAGCAGGGTAAAGATTTTGGCTATCTATGTTAAACTCTTACCAAAATAGTCAAAAGTCGCGCGAGGACCCTTTAATGTGGCAAAATGGACAAGGAATTCCAGAGCAAATAGAGATACTTTTTAAAAGTGGTTTGACTATGAATGAGGGAAGAAAAAAATATATATTTTTTTAAATACAGTACAATAAGCGATGCCTTCGGTGGCAAATCCTCCATTGAAGAGTCTTGTCTTTCTACCTTTTTGCCTCCTTGTAAAAGCCCTGCAATCCGCTGCATATCTTTCCCTCGGTGTTGAGATTCAAGGGGCAGTGAGAGAAGCCGACTGCTTTATTAGCCATTCCACTCTGCATTAGCCTGTCCCCCGGCTCCTGCTTGCGTTTGATAAGGAACGAATTCCAATGATCTATGGCTAGCTGCGAGTAGCCCGCGAATGTTCCCTCACCATTCCCTTTCTTGCTGCTGCTTTTTCACCCCCCCCCCCCCACCCACCCACCCACTCCTAATTCGGACCACCTCAACTGCCTCCATTATTCATGCGGCTCCGTCCTCACCACGCTGTGCACAAGCACCCACGTTTATGCCCTTAGCGATGTTCAGTTTGACCCCTCGGGGCGGGAGAACTGGGAAATCGGATCAGCTGCGTGAGTCTGGCGCTCACGGGGCTGCGCCCGGGGGTTGCAGTTCCCACTCTGAGCCAACCCAGCAGGAGCCCAGCGGCAAACAGACCACGTTACATAAGGCAGCGGCGAGGCCAGCGAGGAGACCGCGAGGGAAGATCGCGCCGCCGCGGCTTCGCCCACGTCCGCGGAGACCCCCGCCAGCCCCTGCCGAGAGGCGGGCGCAGCCGTCTGGAGCTGCGCGTACGTTACGGGCCAGGCGGGCAGAACACGGCTGGAGAAAAGAATCTCTCTCTTCCTCCGTGTATTCTGAAATCGAAACACTTCGCAGAATTCATGTGGCCTCAGGGGAATTCAGAAGCACGCTCTCCTCCTTTGAGAATCATTAAACTCTTTTTTTTATTAAGGATAACGGGGGTGGGGGGCTTTAGCTCATCTGTCTCACTCTGGTTAGTGACCCGGGTTTGGTTAGTGACCGGGACGAGCAGAGCAGCTGCGATCACGGGAGGGTAACCCAAATTCCTTCTTTCTGCTCCTTGGCTGAGCTTTCTCGGTTGGCTGCTCTGTGGGAAGAAAAGAGGGCACGGAGAGAAATGGAATTCCTCTGCGATAACCTGAATCACAGCTGCTAAGGCTCTACGCTACGTTTAAGGAAGTCTAAGTGCAGATGGAGATTGGGTTTGAGGAATGAGCAGGCCAGTGAAACCTCTCTGCACTTGGAAAGAGACTGTGATTTAAAAAAAAAAAAAGAAGAAAGAAAGAAAGAAAGAAAAAAGGAGAGAGAAACACCAGAACCGGTTTTCATCCACGTGATTCCAATCGATTTTACGTGGGTCTTTCTTTGCTCTTTGTCTCGGCTGTGCATTCAGTTGATGCTCATTCGATTAGGGGCACAGATGATAGCAATGATGGAGGGTTGCCTTTCAGTGGAAATAATATTTTCCTACCAAGATATCACACACATTTAGTATGCAACAAAACTCCTTTGTCTCACTTTTGAGATCAAATTTATATTCTAAGGCTGTTCTCTTGTTAGACGTTTAAGAAGTCTTGCATTGTAGGAAAGACATAATTCGAATGTTAACAGGGAGAGGAAACAGGGAAGAGAGACGATGGGAGATGGGAAGGGGGGGGAAGAGAGGCAAAAAGAAAAGTAGGAAAGTGAGAGAGTCTGGGGATATTGACAAGTCTGAGGGACAGCAAGTCCTTTTCTAAAACCATATCAATTCACTGCTGCTAGTGGGCAGTGAGAGGGGACTAATTAGAGAAAGCTAAGGGCTCATGGGAACCAACAGAATCTGAGGTTAGGGCTATTCCAACTATGCCCAGCCCACTCCCCACTGAGAATCTTGGCTGACAGTAATGTAATGACAGTAATGACAGGGATATAACAGGAGGTGTCATTGATGTGAGGATGTCATACATGAGAATCGTGGGGAGAAAGCAAAGGCTGAGGAGCCCTGGAAATGAGCAAGGGAGAAAAAAATGAAATCCCTTCACTGCGGATGAAAGACAGCAGATCGGTATGTGAAGATGAAATCTAGAAACCCTCAAAGAGGAAAGTAAATCCAGTGATTGTCATTCAATACCTGCAATCCCTCCATCCCAAACAAGATAGTAGGACAACAACTCTTTGTTAGTGAACAGAGCTGTGTCATTCACAGGGACGATTGGTGGGTTATGTGGCTGTCACTGGGCACAGAACTGGGAGTCTGCATCTTTCCCATGATGAGCCTTCAGAGGTTCTTATTATGGAAATGTGGCTGGGTGGAAGCTGGCTTTTGGTTCAATGACGGTACCTTCAGCCTTTCTTTGAGTAATAATTTCTAAATTCTGCAGCAAAGGTTTTCCAAGATCTTAATTCTGCACTGAGTTCAATTTACAAAGTTTTGGACCTCTTTATGAGCCACCCTCATTGCAGTTCTTGTTACTGAGGAGGGGGAGGATGTTATTTTGTTATTGGCGACGATGAGATTGTACAAATAAGGAGACAAAAGGGGTAGATCTTTGTACACTGCCGCAGTTTCTGGTTAAGTAATGATTTTATAAAAGGTTTTGCTTCCATCTAGTGGTTATTGTGTACAACTGTCTTTTTCTGACAAGTGAAATTAATTGAACTAGATTTTGAAATGCCCCTCCACTGTGCAGAGAGAGCTAAGGATTAAAATACTAATGCTGCTGTCTTAAAAAACATTGCTAATAATGATAGGACTCTGCTGATAAGTGCCTAGCAGAGTGGAGGAATTGGCCACTCAAATTGCTGTTAAGAAAACCAGTACCAGGAATAATAATAGTTTAAAATTTTCTAGTTGCTCACTACGTGCCAGATATTGATCTAAGTGCTTTACATATTTTAACTTACCTAATGTTCTCAATAACCCTATGAGGTACTATTTTTAGACTCCTTTTATGGACGGGGGAGCTGAGGCTCAGAGAGGTTATATAAGTCCTGCAGAGTCACACAGAGTAAGTGTGAGAGCCAGGTTCTGAATGAGGCCAACTGGCTGGATGCAGTTCTCTTACCACCATACATTCATATGACAAGTACAATAGGAGAAATGTACAGGAAGTAACTACAGGAATTTGAGCCATGGCACCGAGAATGGGAGTAAGAATTTAGAGCAGGGGAGAAACCGAAAATGTATCTGGAAAATAGAACTAATAGGATGTGGTGGTAGACAATTGGATGCGGAGAAGAGGAGGAAAGAAGATGGTAGGGTTTCTGGCTGGCAAAATGGGAGATACAGATTAATCAAAACTGAATTTTAAAGTAGGCATGAGTGGGAGGAGAAGGGATAGAGCTAAGACTCTCTTATTTAGAGCCTTAGAAGTGATGCAAAGTAAACACATTTCAACAAAAAAATGTGAACATTAGGAAAAGAAGACCTGTGCATGACTGAGAAAACTATTCCTTCATATTGTGAATCACTGACTTGAAGAAAACATACAAGAATACAGTCATCCAATATGACTTTGTAAAACTTTTGACATTTCCGAAATTGAAAATCTATTGTGAGCTATACCTACACATAACTCTTCAAGTGTTTTACTATGGAGTATACAAAAAAATGCTTAATGTGGGGACCCACATGATATGTTTCCACGGAATTTTTCATAGAACATTATTAGAGCTGGACAAACCTTGAAATTCAAGTATTCCAACCTCCTCATATCACAAATAAAGGAAGTTCTGTCAAGGGATATTAATGAAATTAATAAATATCTTCACCATAGTAAGGAACTGAGGTAGTCATTATGTGATATAAAAAGAAGTAGAACACAGAGCTCTTTTTCTTAAGATGTTTACACTTTATTTGGGGAAATAACAATATAGTGTACAAAATAGCTGCACTATTGGTCTGCTCAGGATCCATTCCCCTTCCTTTGGTCACAGCATCCTGAATTTCTTTGGGGGCCATTCCTCCCCCACTCTGTGATTTGTGTGGGGCTGACCCTACCCCTGGTGCCATGTGACACAGTCTAGCCAGTAAGAATAGTAGCCTATTTTGATGGTGATGATAATCGATCCAGGGATGCATAGGCTCATTCCTTAGTCCAGCCAATAAAAGCAAATGAGGATCAGGCCAGTAGTTTTTCTGAAATCCTTTGAAGAAAAAGTACCCTTTTTCCATAGAGGTTGCCAAGCTCGTAGAAGGTCAGTATAGGGCTTCTGGAGGCTACAGTGTGAAGAGTGTCCTGAGAATGATGCTACCAGCGGAAGGTAGACTGAGAGAAGAAAAGACTTTGAAAGAAACCCAGCAATGTGTAATCCGCTAAATCAAACTGCTTTAGAACTTTCCAGATTCAGCATCCTTTTTATTGTGACTTCTCCATTCCTACGCTCTTTATTTTAATCATCCACATGGTTAGCAGAATTTCCTCATTGAGTGGTTCTATTCCTGATTGTCTCAAATCTACCTGTTGCCTATTTAACCAAAGGATCAGTTAGCTAGGTATAATAGACTTGAGTCCCATTTTCTTTCCTGAAGAATTTTGCAGACATTGTTCCATTGCTTTTTGACATTAAACACGGCTTATGACTATCAGATAAAATTCAGGATTCCCAGTTAAATATGAATTTTAGATGAACAATGCATTTTTTTAGAAGTCTGTTCCAAATGTTGCATCTAAATTTTAAAATTTAACTGGACATTCTGTATTTTTATTTACCGCATTGGGCAACCCTAATGAAGCTATAGAAAAAAAGTTGGGGGATCCCTGGGTGGCGCAGCGGTTTAACGCCTGCCTTTGGCCCAGGGCGTGATCCTGGAGTCCTGGGATCGAGTCCCATGTCGGGCTCCTGGCATGGAGCCTGCTTCTCCCTCCTGTGTCTCTGCCTCTCTCTCTCTCTCTCTATGTCTATCATAAATAAATAAATCTTTAAAAAAAAAAAAGAAAAAAAGTTGAAGGAAAATCTAATTACTCTCCCCTCTCCTCACCTTGTAGAAGACTTGCTTTTAAAAAAAATTATCTGCATACTTGAAATTTTTTCTTTAAACTTGAAATTTAATATTGGATGTTAGTTCTGTGTCTTTTTTCTCCTTGGTACAAAGGAATCCCTTTTGGGTTTTTTTGTTTTGTTTTGTTTTGTTTTATAATAAATTTATTTTTTATTGGTGTTCAATTTGCCAACATACAGAATAACACCCAGTGCTCATCCCGTCAAGTGCCCCCCTCAGTGCCCGTCACCCATTCACCCCCACCCCCCGCCCTCCTCCCCTTCCACCACCCCTAGTTCGTTTCCCAGAGTTAGGAGTCTTTATGTTCTGTCTCCCTTTCTGATATTTCCTACCCATTTCTTCTCCCTTCCCTTCTATTCCCTTTCACTACTATTTATATTCCCCAAATGAATGAGAACATATAATATTTTTCCTTCTCCGATTGACTCATTTCACTCAGCATAATACTCTCCAGTTCCATCCATGTTGAAGCAAATGGTGGGTATTTGTCATTTCTAATGGCTGAGTAATATTCCATCGTATACATAGACCACATCTTCTTTATCCAAGGAATCCCTTTTGATCTTACCATTTCCTTTTACCTACATTTACCTTCATTTTAAAATATATTTTCCCATTTTCTAACTCTGTCTTTCTACATTTCAGGAACGCAATTCTCTAGTATGTTGAATTACCTTGCCTATCTTCCATATCTATCATCTCCATCTTTTCACCTCTGCGTATTCTGAGACTATCTCAAATATTTTTCCATGCTTATTTTCAGGCCTCAATATTCTTCTCTTTGCTGTCTCAAATTGATTTGTTTAAAGTACAAGGGTAAGCAAATTTCTTAACTTCTATAATCTCCCTTCTCACTCTGTTGTCTTACCATCTTGTGTACAACTTGTTTTGTTGAATTAATATTCTTCAGTCTTTTATAACTTTTAGTACATATAAGAAATATCCTCCTTATTCTTCTGGATTTAGGAGGTCTTCTGCCATTTATTAATTAACTTATTAATTTATTTGTTTCTGTGTTGCTTTGTTTCTAGCTACTTTCCTTCTATTATTTATTTTTTTATCTACCCACTTATTTAGCAATAATATGATTGCATTATTTCCCTGCCATTTAATTTCATCTTGCTAATGCTGAATATGAGCAGCTTTTTGCAAATCTGTCTGCTCAGAAGTTGTATGGGTAAATTTTAATTGATATATTTCCCACTTATCCAGGGTGAATCTGTCTCTCTCCTGGTTGCTAGGTGTTACATTCTTTAGTATAGGTGGAAGGCATGTGAAGAGGGCAATGGAGATAAACCACCTGGAATGGAGTTCATCCTTTGCTAGAGAATCTGAAATCTGCTTTCTCCTCTGAGGTCTTATTAAATTTCCAGTGCTGGGATTCATTTTACCATCATATTTGAAAGGGATTTTAAAGATAACAAAGGCTTCTATACTTTGGGGGATTAATTTAAGGAGATAACATAAAACCTTTTTTTTTAAAGAGAAAAGGTATTAAAAACTGCTTACCACCTTTCTCAGCCTGGCACAACTACAAGTTTCATGGACCTTCTCTTTTCCTTCAGATTTCAACCTAGAAGCTTTTGAGATGCACCTCTGTGTGGAGTGAGGGAAGGCAAGGAGGAAGGTGAGTTCAAGACCCCTCTGTCGTAAGTAGATATGCGCAGTACATGCTCAGTGGAGGGGGGCCAGCCAAGCTGGAGTGTTTCATGTTAAAAAGGACCACAATGTCAGCATATCAGATATTATATGTCTGCTTTAGTCTTTTAAAAAATCAATTTAGGGCAGCCCGGGTGGCTCAGTGGTTTAGCGCCACCTTCGGCCCAGGGTGTGATCCTGGAGACCTGGGATCGAGTCCCATGTCGGGCTCCCTGTATGGAACCTGCTTCTCCCTCTGCCTGTGTCTCTGCCTCTGTGTGTGTGTGTGTGTGTGTGTCATGAATAAATAAATAAAAGCTTTTTAAAAATTAATTTTATGTCATTACTGGCATATTTTGTATGTGGTTTTAGGCATAGGCCCTAACCTTCCTAGTCAGCCTTTGTGCTCTTTCTACCTCCCTATACAAACTCTCCCTTTCAGCCAAAGTGGCCAACTCACTGTGACCTAAAGAAGTTCTGAATGTACTCTCTGAAATGTGGCTCCCGCCGTGCCACTCCCTGCGAACTCCTGTCATTTGCCTATTCCTATATAGCCTTTGAGACTTGGCTAAAATTCTGCCTCCTTCATGATGCTTCCTCTGATTGTGCCAATCTAAAATGATTCTTCCCACACTCCCAGAATATGTTACATTCTGAGTAAATTCTTCAGCTCTATCTTTCATTTCACTAATTTACTCTTCAGTTCTATCTAATCTGTGATTTAATCTATCCGCTGTGTATTTTAATAACTACGGTCTTCATCCAAAGCAGGTCTTTGGATTTACTTGTAAGCCTTCCTGGTTATTTTGGTGTTATCTTGATATTTTATTTTGTTTTTCTCCTTTTTGAAGGAGGTTTAGTCATCCTTCATAGCACATATTTAATAATCTCATCATTTGGAGGACTGGAGGGTCTAATCAAAGTGTTGGTTGTGTTGGTTGCCAGCGTATCTCAATGCCTTTTTTTTTTTTCCTTTGAGGGTGAGCTCATGTTTAGTGGGGCTTTGTCTTCAGGAGTCCTTTGTGATCTGGGTGGAGGATGTGCCTCTCCAGACATGGTTGGCATTTACTTCTACCAGGGAATGACGGGATGGGCACCACTTTTTCCGTTCATTTTATGGGTTTGAGTTTACTGAACTAAAAGGTAGTATGTATTTGAACCAGAAATTCAACTGAGAGCAAACCTAAGGTCCCACCTTTGAGGGGTGAGGGGACCTGGAGAACGGACGGGGGGGGCTTGTCTTGCTGGCAATGCATAACTTTTGCTCCTGTTCTAGCCTTTCATTGTGGCATAGCCCTTTGAGGGTTGTAGCTTTTGGAGGTCATTCCTTTCTGCTTTGTTCTAGCCTGAAGTGTAGCTGCTTGTTCCCACCAGGTAGTTAAAACCTGATCCCCTTAGTTGCAGAAACCAACAAACCATCCCCCAAACCCTGAGCAGCAGGAGCTTCAAGCCCCCCTACAACTTTCCTTTTTCAATTTTTCTCTTCAGTTTTGGTTCGTGGGGAGAATTCTCTTAGTTTCCTGCTATCTCAGCTAGTATAAAAAAGGATATTTATTATGTTTTACCTATCTTTTCTTGGTGTTTTGTATCATCATGGTAATAACAGAAGAAACAGAAGTTTACAATTCATTCAATAATTAATCATAGAGAGCCTTGCCATAAATCCCCTGTTAGTGTCTTGATCTGGTATTTGATTCTTAAGAAATTTTTTCATACATTTTCTCCTAAAATAAATTATAAAAAAACAAAGCTAGGCATTGTATCTCACAGCCCTTTTTATTTATGGCACTATTTCGCCTAACACGGCTCCAGGTTAATTGATGGAAAGTAAATTGGTTGAAAATGTTTGAACACAGTCAAAGAAAAAAATTGATTAAAAATTAAACTGAATATTCCAAGTTTGTTTTTTAAAATATTGATAATTTGATACACCATTAATAATTACAGAGATACAGCATCGAGATAGGATGTCGAACAAGACAACATGGAGTGGGTTTAGAGCCTTTTAAGTGTTTTTAAATATATTTATCCATTTCCCCTCTAGAAGTTTGAATCTTCATACAGACACTACTCTTTCTTTTTTATTTTTAATTCATTCTCATCCTCTTCTTCCTGCTATGCCAATTTGAAAATACTTTAATAAAGTGTTACGTTTGCCTCTAGCTCTAAATGAATTGTCTAGAAGCAAATTTATGTGAGAGTTAATATTTGCAATATCTAGTTCATGTTTTTATAATTTCTGTGCCACTTAGGATAATTGCACAAATCTTAAACACAGTGATAAAAGCAATTTTGTCTACCTTCTCCTTTGCCTTTTCGTCCTTTCCATTTTCAACCATCACTATTCACTTAATCTACTTAATATGTTTTTACCATCTTTGCATCAACATTTATTTTTACATTTCAAGCTTTCTTCACTGTATTTGACATTATATGGCCAGCATTTGTACAGTGTTTGCTGTCAGGATGGAAGCTGTAATACAAAGCATGTGCAACCACAATGTGAATACAAGGACAAGCTTAAGGTTGCTTACACTGCTGGCCTGAAGGCAGATTGATCTGACATTTGCCTTACTATTGCACAGAAGACAGAAATCTCTTCCCAGATTTGAAGAAAGACTGGAAAAAAAAAACCTATATCTAAACATTGATCCTCATATAATTTTCATGGGCTTTGGGTCACCAGTAATCAATGTAGCTAGTTGTATTTTGAGTTCAATGAAAAATAAACCTAATTTTCTTTGATGGAAGGCCACTTTTTTAGCTGACAGCTGATACCTGTACACACAGGCCCTCAAATAATTAGAAATTTTTAAAATAAATAGGGTAAAAATCACTCTAATTCTTAAAAATGAACAAAAATGCTTAAAGGCATATAAAAGTTTAAAAAAATCATCCCGCTGTGCTTTAAAATGTTCAATAAGTGAGGGACACCTGGGTGGCTCAGTGGTTGAGCATCTGCCTTTGGCTCAGGGTGTGATCCTGGAGTCCCAGGATCGAGTCCCACATCGGGCTCCCTGCATGGAGCCTGCTTCTCCCTCTGCCTGTGTCTCTGCCTCTCTCTGTGTATGTGCCTCTGATGAATGAATAAAATCTTTTCAAAAATGTTCAGTAAGTGAAAAATCAATCATTGGGAATAATTGTTTCAACAATTTGCATTCTACAAAACAGTCTAGAACTTCCTATTAATAACACCTAGTGTTCATTAGTAACAATATTGCCCATCCCTCATATTCCTTTATGATTTGCCTTTAACACTCCTCTCATTGAGGTGGGGAATCTATGTTCCTTCCCTTGAATCTTGTTTGGCTTGTTACTACAGCAGAAGTAATACTTTGTGACCTCTGAGGCTAGGTCATAAAAGGTGATAGAGCTTCTGTCTCATTCTCTTGAGTTGCTCATGCTGTGAGGAAACATAGACCATTGTACTCAGAGAGACCACGTGGAGAGGCCACGTGGAGATGTTCTAGCCAATAGCCTGGATGTGATCCCACCAACAGCCACCAGAAACCATTGTAATCTCAAAAGACCCTAGCTGTGGAGTCAAGTCCAGCCTTTGAGTATTCCAGCTGAGGCCCCAGACATTGTGGTGCCATCCCTGCTGTGCCCATCTGAATTCCTGACCCACCAAATCCATAAGCATGATAAAATAGTCATATGACACCACTGTTTGGGATAGTTTGTTACACATCAGTAGATAACCAGGACATCGCCTCACTCAAGTATAGCCCAAAAGGATGGCGAAAAAGAGAAATCTTCTCACAATCTAATTTCAAGCAGCATTTGTCTCCTTTGTCTGGAAAGGAAGATGGCCTGAGGTCAGCATCTACCCTCATTCCTTGACAGTGGATAAAGACCTGAGTGGGTAAACATGACCTACAGGGAAAGAAGAAATCAGAAGATTGGTGACAAGGTTTGGGGAATGGATATACGGATGAATTTTTCTGAGAGAGCAAAGAGACTGAGAATATTTCTATCCAGTGTGAATGGTCACTGGAAGCCTCCCCCCCCCCCTCAGCCTTACTCATCTATTGTCCGCTCTACTTCATTTGCAGCCCAGAGCTTGCCAGGAAGGCCCATAATGTCAGGACGGGGACTATGCATGGGGACAAGAACAAGAGTGAGCTCCCTTCAGCAAGGCTAAGTGCCGTATTTTCCAGAAATATGTTTGTTTTAGAACCCACAGCCTTGCTTCTTTTTAAAGAAATTGATTGTTCTCTGAAGGGAGGAAGAAACCCCCCCCCCATCATATTTAATTTGAATATGAAATTACTATTTTTATAAGTCAAACTGGTTGGATATTTGGCTTAATATTTAGGAAAGAGATTAGTGTTTTGAGGATAGAGGAGTAGAAAACCCAATGAAGAATCGAGGCAAAAAAAAAAAAAATCAAGGCAATCTATTGATCTTTGTGCATATTGCCCGAGACCAATTCAAGAGCTAACTCAGTGGAGAAGTTAGCTTGTGTCATTATTCCCTGAGATTATCCTAGTTATATAAAACTGCTGACTGTAATGTCAGTCAAACAATGCCTGGTTAAGGGTTGGTAACGTGGGAGGTTTGAGAAAAAATGAAGGGAGAAGGAGGATAAAGTGGTAGAATTAAAAGGGAATCAAGTGCCATCATAAAAGACACACCCAACTGCTTTACTAAATTTGAAGACAATGAGGTACAGAAGAAGCACTTACCTGTCTGAGTCATGGGTGAGATGGAAGACAGTAATTGGAAATACTATTTTTTTATTTCCTTCCTGAAACTTGTCTCCGAAGACAATGGCAAGTTTATTAGAAAAAGATAACATTTTATTTCAACTCCTCTGGAAACAAAGGGAAACCTGAAACGTCTCAAGCCCAACATGCTTTGCTGCATCTTGACCAAGAAAAGCCTTTGGAATGTGCCAAGCAATAGCTCACATCCGTATGCCACGCGCTAAGCAAAATGCACTTGGGGAAAAGTGGAGGATGCGCAGTCAGCCACGTTATCTTAATTTCTTCTTCTCACTCGCCCACAACATTCAAATTCAAAATTCAAATAGTATTTGTTGCCAGCTGTTTTAGGCTCTTGGGGAACATCAGTGAACACAGCACACAAAGAGGGAGCTCCTTAAGAACTGGCGTTATGGGATTAGGGGAAAGCTAAATAACAAAATAATGAATACAATACATGAGTAAATTTTTAAAATATGTTAAAAGGTTATAAAATCTATGCAAGAGACAAAACAAAGGACAGAAGAGCAAGATAAAGGTTTTGGGAGTGCAGGACCCAGCATTGGGAACAATAGAGGGTAGGTTGCAATATTAAACCTGGTGTTCAGGGTGAAGCTCACTGAAAAGGTGTGATTGGAGTGAAGATGAGAAGAAAGCGAGAGTCAGACAAGTGGATATCTAGGGCATTCCAGGCAAAAGGAATAGCTAATGCACAGGCCCTAAGGCAAGAGAGCATTTCTGGTGTGTTCTTTGAACAGAAGGGAGGCCAGTAGGGCTGGAGTGGAAAAGCAAGCAGAACAGGAACAGGAGTGGTGAGTAGGTGACAGGAAACCAGGCCCGGGAGAGCCTCACTACTCAGAAAGGGGCCCAAGGACCAGCAGCCTCAGCTTCACTTGCACATCGGGTAGAAATGCAGACTCTCGGTCCCAGTCCCCGACCTGGAGATCTGGATTTGGATCGTGTTCTGCATTTTAACAAGATTCCCCATGTAATTCATATGCACATGAAAGTTTGAAAAATACTGATGGCAGGCTTTAAAGGCCCTTATGAGCCCCTGGATTTTGACTGCGAGGGAGATAGGAGTCATTGCAGGGCTTTGAGCAGAGGAGCCACGTGGTCTACCTTATGTTTAAAAGTATCACTATGGCCTGTGTGTCAGGAAGGGCCTGTAGGATGGAAGCAGAGGGAGCAGTCAGGAGGCAATCGCTGCGATCCGGGGGCAAGCGGATGGGGCTGGGACCAGCCTATGTTAGGTAGAGGCAGTGAGACCCGAGCAAATCACCTGGCCCTGCTACCTTTCCAGCTCCCTCTCTCCCGCTTCTATCAGACACGCGGGTCAAGGAGACATCGAAGAGTTAGAAGGTGCTTCAGAAGGAAGCGACCTTTCAAATCAGCTACCTTAAAGACAGCTCCGGTACGGTGGGGCCAACGGAGGGTGGCCTACCACAGTCCCCACTGTGGCCAGATGAGATTTCGAGAGAGAGGAGACGCTTGAACTGAGCTCAGGAGGAGTAGGAATTGCACCAGGAGTGGAAAAAATAAAAGAGGAAAAGGACATTCTGGGAAGAAACAGCAACATATGTGAAGACGCAGATGTGAGGAACCGTATGACACACTTTGCCTGAACAAAGTAGGGGGGCGGGTCACTGGCAGGAAATGAGACCAGAGGACTAACCAGATCCTGAAGTGCCTGGTGCACTGCAGTAAGGAGATCAAAATATCCAGAAAGCTCTGAAGACATCATGTCAGATTTCAAGGTAGGAGTAGAGCATTTACGAAACAATGGGGAGGACAGCTTGGAAGGGGATGAGCCTAGAAACAGGGAGAGCAGTCCCAAACCTGTAAAGGATGAGTAATTCAGCCCAGGACTGGTGGTAAGAAATGCCTGAGCCCAGGTCCACCTGCCACCTACAACCTTTATAATGTAGGCAAGTTCCCCCACTTCTTGAACCTCAATTTTTCCTCCATGGAATTGGGTCTTCCTCATTTTTGTAATGAGATCTCCAACTACTGTTGAGAGATCAAATGAGATGCTCTACAGAAAGCACTTGGCATGCAGTAAATATTCAACAGGATTAATTACATTCTAGCTATTGTTATTAGCTATGCTCTGACTCTCGGACCAGCATTCTCTTCATATCTCTGCCGGGTTGTATAAACCTCTCGTGAATTTTAATCATTGTTTACCTCATCCCTCATGGCTACACTCATGGGAATATATTTTTGATATTGAACTGGAAAAAAATTAAAGAGCTGCCTAGTTCTAATTCTCCCTGCTGGCTGATGATGCCAGGAGTTTTAATCACAGGAACCAAATATAACTGTGTACCAAACATCCGCGCTCACGCATAGGCCCTGGCCAGGTGCTTCTGTGCTGTCACTGGGTTTTTGATGTCACTGTTTCCTGTGTGTAATTAGTAATCGACACCAAAGCTCTGACAAAATGACCATTTTTAGAGCACCATTAGCTGTCTCCCTGGGTTTGGCTGTAAACGTAACATAAGTAGGATCTTTAGTGCATCAGTTTCTTCCTGCAGTCATGTGTATCTTCCTGAAGTCAAGAGCTCTGGGAAGAGCTGAGTGGGTGGGTATTTGGCTTGTTTTTCTGTTAAAGGACGACTTTGATGTTCTTTTACTATTACTTGAAATTTGTGTGCTGTTGCAGAAAGCATCCTTCTCAAGGGAAGAACATGGATGCTGCCAGAAAGCAAGCACCGGTTATGTTATGTGTACGAATGAGACCAGAGGTTTATAAACTTCCTTCTCACAGAAATGTTGCCCTCGCAGTTGGTTTTGCAGGATTTCTGAATATCCTAACCCCTATTTAATCACTATAGGCCATTTTCACTCGTTTCCTGTAGAACACAGAGCTTTCAAATTTGAGCAGTAGGAGAAAAATCTTTCCTCTGTATATATAAAAACTCTAATTGCCACCAGATGCAAGGGAGCTGTATAATTGCCAGGGCCAAAACACCAAGTTTCTGAAGGTGTGTTAATTAGAGTTTGTTTCACATTGTATCTTATCATGAAATTGAAAATGCCAATCTTGAAAACTTGAAAACTCTCCACAGAGTTGCATTTCATTGTGCTTTGGTTAGGATTCTCAGAAATCAGAATTAGAGATTCAACAGAATTGTTGATTTGAGAAACGTAAGCTTGTTATTTTGAATGACCATGAAGGAAATTGACTTAATTAAGCAAGGAAAAGATCAGGTAGGGGATCCCTGGGTGGCTCAGTGGTTTAGCGCCTGCTTTCGGCCCGGGGCCTCATCCTGGTAGACCTGGGATCGAGTCCCGCATCGGGCTCCCCGCATGGAGCCTGCTTCTCCCTCTGCCTCTGTGTGTGTGTGTGTGTGTGTGTGTGTCTCTTCATGAATAAATAAATAAAATCTTTAAAGAAAAAAAATCAGAAACATTTCAAAGGTTTGGCTTGCCACATGTTTCTGATTAAGCAAATCCTGAAGTCCGGAGAAAAGCGAGTACAGTTAATTTACCAGGTGAACTTTTTACAAGGTTTGGGGTTGCGAGCTCTACCCATTTCTCTGGATGAGTAAGTTCGTTTCTCCGCCTTCCCCAGGGTGTGGAGTGGGGAGGGGAGGAAAGCAATACAAAACCAGCTCCCCCACTGCTCTCTCATAAAACGAATAGCAAATTTTAGTTTCAACCACTGTGGTCCTCCCAGAAGCTCTAAGAACTTAATGAATGAGCCTTTGGAGAAAATGAGTATGTTGCAACCGATGTCATTCGAAAAGTCATTCTTATTTTAACATCAACAAAGTTATTTCTCTGTGGTCAAATTTCCCACATTCTCAGAAACTGTAAGTCTGATGAAGTGCATTATTAGCTTTAAGTGTTCATTCCTCCCTGTATCATACCTTTTGTCATATGACTTCGGAGTTCCTGCATAAAGGCGGAGTATAGGGGATCCCTGGGTGGCTCCGCGGTTTAGCACCTGCACTTGGCCCGGGGCAGCGATCCTGGGGTCCTGGGATCGAGTCCCACATCGGGCTCCCTGCATGGAGCCTGCTTCTCCCTCTGCCTGGGTCTCTGCCTCTCTCTCTCTCTCTATGTCTATCATGAATAAATAAATGAAATCTTTAAAAAAATAAATAAAATAAAGGCGGAGTATATATATGTTGTGGCCCCTTGTCTTTGAGCTAGGCCGTGGAGGATGTGGGCAGAGGTGTCAGGGTAGCAGTGAAAACTTCAGCCTTAGGAAACTTGCACGTCTCTGCTTGTCCTCTCGCGGGTCGGCCATTCCAGAAGAATGTGCCTGAGGACGAGAGACTTACGGAGCGGAGCCTCCAAGCAGAACCCAGCCCCAATCAGCCAACCCCAGGCAGCTGCAGCCTTGTGAGCAATAATAAGTACTTGTTTCAACCACCAACATTTGGGGTAGCTTGTGAGACAGCAGGAGTTAAGTCACATAATACCATGACAAGTTTTTCTTTTTAAGGATTTTATTTATTTACTCATGAGAGACACAGACAGAGAGAGAGGCAGAGACACAGGCAGAGGGAGAAGCAGGCTCCATGCAGGGAGGCCGATGCGGGACTCGATCCCGGGACTCCAGGATCAGTCCCTGGGCCGAAGGCAGAAGCTCAACCACTGAGCCACCCAGGGATCCCAATACCGTGACAAGTTACTGACTTGAGCTGCTCTAGGCTGTCGTCTGTAAATACACAGAATGTAGAGCTGGTCTAGTTTCCATACCGAGGAAGTTATTATCCAACTATCACCTCAATGATGGATTATTTCTCTATGATATATCAAAAATAATTTGCAAAAAACAATTTAAAAAAAATAATTTGCCAGCTCTCTGTGGTGGGCTCAGTACTCTGCTGAGTGCCGGCACAGAGGAGAGAATACGCAGGCATAGTTTCCTACATCCCTGACATTTGGTGTATGCCTTGTAGCCACCGAAAAACTGGAACCGCGACTCCAAAGGCCATTCAAACTGGAGGCTATAAAACCTTCTCTTTCCAGGGTTCGCCTTCCTCTAGCCAGGTATCCTAACCTCTCAGGCTTTGTTTGAACAGTGAACCCGATGTGGCAAGTGCTCTCTCTTGTCTGATTGACTAGGGGTCCACGAAGTGCCTCTTGTCCTGATTACTATGCAGGTAACCTGTTTAACCCAGATGTGTGACCCCTGGAGGAAATGGGAAATTCTCACAGGCCACAAGCCTCTCAGTATATATAAATGTGAGAGAGAGACTGGCCTCGTGCGTAGTCAGACGGCGGGCTGGGAGTAGAACTTGGAAGCAAGCACTCAGGTAGAATGGACAGAGGTCTAGTCCCAGAGACAGGGCCCCTGGGCAGAATGCGACAAAGAGATGAAGGGGAAAGGAAGATGAAAGGGGGAATGCCAAGCTGGAATCTGAAACAACTGGACTCTTTCTCAGAGGACCTTGATATTTGTTTGTTTGGATGTATTTTAGCTCCCGAGTGGGATACATGATCTTGTAGGGACTTTTAGCTATGGCATCTTGGGTGTTCTTTATTCTGCATTTCCCTTTCTCTGACATCAAGGACCAGAGCCATTTGGGGAGGGAAAAGTGCTATCTTTTTGTGCCCACGAAGCCTTCATGTTTGTCAAAGGACTCATACATCCTCCAGACACATGGAAACCTCCTTCAGAGGACAAATGGAAGTTGAGTTCTCTGAGAACCAGGGATGTTGCTTGCTGGGTCCTTCTCCTGGGTGCCGGGCTACAGATCCTGGCCCCTAGCCGCTGCCTGTCACACCAGAGGAAGCCCTTGGCCTCTCTTCCTCCTCCTTATCAACCCATGCAGGGCGTTCTGGCCCATCCAAATATCAGCAGAGGATGACTCATCAGTGGACTGCCTCTGAATCATGGCTTGGTCGTGATGTGGAAAGGCAGAGTGAATGCAGCACTTGAAAATTAATGTGAACTAGGATTCATTTGGGATTTGTGCTCAAATATTAGTGTAATTTGACTCAATGTTAACCCACCTTTGAGTTCAATGAAATAATGATGGCAGGACATTCAGAGTTGCCCTGATGACTTCATTCCGGATTCAGAATCAGCCTGAATGTCCAGCACTTCTTATATGGGACATTAATTTCAAATTAGCTGATGATCCCAAATAATGACTAACTGAATTGATGGTATTCCGTAATTCTTGATGCCAAAATGACTTCAATGTCAGTGCTATTGACCATTTGTTTTTTTGGAGAGAGGAGCAGATCTTCTCATGGGATCAGCCTCTAGAGTTACTGCTGGTTTCGACGTATCGATCGCTCTGATTGATCTCTCTTGCCCTGCTAGTTTGTCAGCTATTTATCTAATCCTCAATTTGTCCCGTAAATTATTTCAGATGACAAAATAATAGTTTTATCTTATGAATGACGAAGTGGCTAGCTCTTTAAAGTAATTCATTTTAGGTCTTTCCTTCCTGGACTGTGTCCCTTCATAAAGATCTAAAGTCACATCATCTAAGTTATTTACTTTATTTAATTCTTGCAACACCCCCCTCTTGCCCTCCCAATTTCTCATATGAGGAATTTAAGTCAGCATTTTGGAGAGATCCAGTAACTCAACAACAGTGATATAAAATCGTGGAGTCAGGGTTTGAGCCCTGGCAGACTGACTCCGAAGTCTGTGCTCTCAGAACCTTTACACTACAGGGGCGCCTGGGTGGCTCACCGATCGAGTGTCTGCCTTTGGTTCGAGCCATTATCCCAGGGTCCTGGGATCGAGTTCCGCATCGAGCTCCCCACAGGGAGCCTGTTTCTCCCTCTGCCTATGTCTCTGCTTCTCTCTCTCTGTCTCTCATAAATAAATAAAATCTTTTTTAAAAAGAACCTTTACACTATTAACTTCAGCAGATGCCTCAATCTAAATTACCCAGCCCCATATCCTAGTGAACATTTGCAAATGATACCTAATAGAGAAATAATATGGAGATAGAGGCTTTCTTTCAGACACATTCTAGAAGGGTATTTTAAAACACCTTTGAATCAACTAATTTTCCCCAATATTTATCCTTATTGTCAATATTTACTACAACTTACATTGTAGCTGTAGTTAAGTACAGCTTTTATCCTGGGTGAATTGAGGTTCTTGCGTTAATAGTATATTTATTTTGGAGAATGGAGGTTCCTATATTAACACTACAATTTAAAAGCAGCATTTTACTGTTTTATAAACAAGCTTCAACTTTTCCTCCCTAATCTGTCTGCCTTGTGGTTATAAATAGTAACCATCAATTAACAGTAATGTCAATAAAATAAGCTTAGCAAAGTGAACGTAGGGGAAGCAGAATGAAGACCATTATGCCAGGAAATACTTTAATGTAAGTGGAGTCCTGCCAACTTTTATTATCATAAGAAAACAAAGCAATTTTATTAACCCAACAGACATTATACTTTGGCTTCTATTTTTATTTTGTTTTATTTTTGAGCACACAGTAGCATTCTTTGCACTTGGTTTTCCCTTATTGTTGTGTGCTGCTTGGTTCATACAAAAGGAAGTTTATTTTGGTGGCAAGATATGTATGTCTTTCAATTTGTATTCATTCATTCTTCTCAAATATCTGCAAAATTCTCTTATCTGTGGTGTTTGGGAAGCAGAAAGGCTACTGAAGTAGAACCAATCCAGCACCTTGCTTCCTTTGGGTTAGGGCAAAATCTGTTGCAGAAGAAATTATGTTTGCTTCCTGAGCTACCCCCGGAGCAACTAAATCCCCTAAAAGGATTATAAATAATGACAGTTTTTATACATAAATTTGCTCCATTACTAATATCTATTACCAGAGAAAGTCAGAACAAAACAAAGAGGAAGCTCCAGGCAGTAGCAGATTTTTGTCACTGAGATTGCTGACTGGTGGCTCTGGGTAGCTCACAAGATACAGGCAGCAGGAACTCAGGCCTGCACATGTGGCCCCTTACGGCCCTTCCACACCCCCCCCACCGCCCCCCAGACGGTCCTTCCCTTTGCAGATGCTCACAGGCACGTTGACAGAATGTGGCAACTATCTGAACATCTAAAGAAAAAAAAATTACATCCAATAAATGTATGCGGGCTTTCTCATCAGTACTTCTCTGCAGGAAAAGAATAAAATGTAGAAACATCTTTGTGTTGCCATGCTTTAAACACACCCTTAAAATCCTCATTTGCTGTACATTCCAATTTTGTACACCTGTCTCTCTAATGAAATATCACAAACTAGATGTCATCTAAGAAAAAAATAAGAGAGATTGAGTGCTTTGTTTTAACATTCTATTATAGAAATTTTCACTTGTTCACACAACCAAGAGAATAGTAAAATGAACTCTCATGTACCCATCACCCTTCATTCAACATTTTGGTAACCTTGTTTCACCTACACATCTCCACTTTTTTCTTCCCTCCCTCCCTTCCCACTGACCAGCTTTCTTCTGCAGTATGTTTTAAACAATTCCTGGCGACACCTGAGTGGTTCAATGTTTGAGGATCTGCCTTTGGCTCAGGTCGTGATCCCGGGGTCCTGGGATCAAGTCCCGCATTGGGATCCCTGCAGAGAGCCTGCTTCTCCCTCTGCCTATGTCTCTGCCTCTCTCTGTGTGTCTCTCATGAATAAATAAATAAAATCTTTAATAAATAAAACAATTCCCAGGAATATTATTTCATCAACAAATACTTCAGTATGTATCTCTAAGTAATAAGGGTTGGTTTTTTTTTTTACATAACAACTATGCCATTATCACACCTCACAAAATTAACAATAATTCATTAATAGCTTTTAATGTTTACTAAATATTCAAAATTTCTCCATTATCTCCAAGGATAATTGATTTGGTCCAGCGAGGATCTGTATGAATCCCATCAAGAAACAGCATTCTCAGCGTGCCTCAGTGGCTCAGGTGGTTAAGCGTCTGCCTTCAACTCGAGTCATGATCCTGGGGTCCTGGGATGGAGCCCCACATCGGGTCCAGCAGGGAACCTGCTTCTCGCTCTCCCCCTGCTTGTGCTCACATTCTCATTTTCATTCTCTCTCTCTCTCTCTCTCTCAAATAAATGATATCTTTTTCTTTTTAAAGATTTGATTTATTTATTCATGAAAGACACAGAGGGAGAGAGAGGCAGAGACACAGGCAGAGGGAGAAGCAGGCTCCATGCAGGGAGCCCGATATGGGATTCGATTCTGGGACTCTAGGATCACGCCCTGGGCCCAAGGCAGGCGCTAAACTCCTGAGCTACCAAGGCGTCCCTAAATAAATAATATCTTTTTAAAAAAAGAAAGAAACAGCACTCTCAGATTAAGATGATTCAGGAGGGTTTATTTACAAAGGCACTGTGGGATATGGAGGGATCACAGTAATCTTTGCAATGGCAAAGCTGTTACCACTGCTGAGTGTGAAGGAGTAAGGTGGACAGGGTCAAGGTTACCAAACCTGGAAGGAAAGAATATATAGAGAAAGCCTCTTTGAGAGCATTAGTGCGTCCTTTTGTGGAGGGATCCAGCCAGCCCAGGTGACCTCACAGAGAGAAAGCCAGTGGACTACAGCCCCAGACGCCCTTTCTTCCCCCACTCTGATCTCCTCCTGGGGCTCTCCACTGGCCAAACCCAACCAGAAACCAGAGCCCAAGGGAGCTTAAAGGCACAATCCACACAGGTCAACGTCTCAGGCCAGAAAGAAGAGTAGAGTAATCTGAAGGAGAAAAGAAAAGATCTCCGGCCTAGGATCCAACAA
Source organism: Canis lupus dingo (assembly GCF_003254725.2). NCBI lineage: Eukaryota > Metazoa > Chordata > Mammalia > Carnivora > Canidae > Canis > Canis lupus. The sequence goes on along the minus strand of NC_064281.1, from coordinate 16,343,680 downwards.
AGCCTACACACTGGATTTAGTTGTTATGTTTCTTAAGGCTCTTGGATTCTATAATAGTCACCATCATTTTTTTAAGATTTTATTTATTCATGAGAGAGAGAGGGAGAGAAGCACAGACACAGGCAGAGGGAAAAAGCAGGCTCCATGCAGGGAGCCCGCTGTGGGACTCGATCCCGGGTCTTGCCAGGATCATGCCCTGGGCCGAAGGCAGACACTCAACCGCTGAGCCACCCAGGCGTCCCAAGTCTCCATCATTTTTATTTGTATGTTTTAACATTACAGTAATGGAGAAACTGAGCTTGGGGTCTCAGAGAATGTCCCACATTTGGGATTTGGTTGATTGCTTTGTTTTGGTGCCATTTGAGTTGTTCCTTTGTCCCTTACATAATTTCTGTATAACTATGATTCACATATCTACAGATGCTTTTAAATGCTACTTGTGATTTCTATCAGACTGCTATTTCTGATAAAATTGAAAGTCTAGCTAGAGACTTGATTAGATTTAGGCTTAATAATTTTCTTCAAGGAGACTTCCTACATGGTGCTGGAAATATCTCAGTGTACTGCTTTGTAAACCATATAACCTAACATAGAACCTACTTACCTAACCTTGGCTACACATTAAAATCACATGTGGATGGGGCACCTGGCCAGCTTGGTCAGTAAAGCGTGTGACTCTTCATCTTGGGGTCATGAGTTTGAGCCCCACATTGGGTATAGAGATTACTCTAAAAAAAAAAAAAAAAAGAAAGAATCTCCTGTGGAGATTCACAAAATCATGGGGCCACACAGCCACACCCAACACATTTAAATCAGAATCACTGGAATGTGACATGGGCTTTCACAGGTTTTTTAATCTTCTAAGTGATTCCAATAAGCAAAGTTGAGAACCTCAGGCCTAATGATTTCAGCATCCATTGATTGTCATTTTTTTCTAGACTTATTATTTCATTTGCAGTTGAAAATCGGTAATTTTCTAATTCTATTCTTTCTGTGTTTCTCAACTATGAAACAGTGCCAAGCATGAGCTTGCATTCAACGAAGAGGTAGCTGATTTGATTTGGAGTTCATGTTTAAGGATTAATTTTCATCAAAAAATTTTATGGAATTTCTCTGTTAAAAAATTAAAGTATTTACAAATGGATTTAAATAGGATTTTATTATTTCTGTTGGGTTGATGTTTATTTTTACAAATGATAGCTCCCTGGATCATGTCTAAAATTAAAATCTCCCTCACAAACATTTTCCCTCTATAATCTCAACTACATGAGTCTGTAATGTATTATTCATAATATGTTAGATGGTTCAGCCACACACACACTAAGGCCATATGATGTAAATATACCATAATGGTTTTTGAAGGAAAATCAGAGGAGTAGAGAGTGCACAGAAATCCCTGAAGCTCTCATTACCCCATAGAGAGATATACACTGGTTGGCCATTGCAGGGTTGGGCAGACAGGATTCAAAAAGGGAGATTCCATCTCCGATTATACCCTATGCATTTGTAAAACATGGGGAGTAGGGAATTCTCAGGAACTATGTAATGACAGAAGGTTGAGTCTGACGAAGTGGCCTGGTTAGAAAGACAGAGCTTCTGGAACTTAGCCACTAACATTTGTTAACTCAGACCTGCTGAGTTAGCCCTCTGCTAGACAACCAAAAGAGTGAAGTGCCTTCCAGATATGTCTCCTTTCAATAGTAAAAATATCTAAGATAAATATCACAACTATATAATTGATATAAATATATAAAATAAACATGATATATATCATAAAGGACCACGGTATATAAATACATAGGATTACACTTATTGAACTCTTACTAGGTGTCGTTCAACTTAATCAATAATGCTATTGTTTTCCCCAGTCAAGCACTTTTGGAAATCCTCAGTGCTTCTTTGATTTTTTTTTTCCTCCAAAACCCACTTTGTAGTTCATCTCTTATAATGCTCATTCATTTGATGTGCATTGATTTATTTGTCTATTACTCCATTTAGTCAATTATTCAGGCACATGTATGTAATAGGCCTTTTTTGAGGGATGATATGGGTTCCAGTGATGACCAAGGCACAGTACAGGAAGCTTATAATCTAAAGGATGGAATAAGACAAACCTAAAACCCAAAATATGAAAAGTCCCTTGTCCATTCCTTCCCTCCATTCTCCCCTGAGTCCAAACTTGATTCTCATTCCTACTTGGCTAGCCTACCTCCCTTTGTTTTCTTTTCCGAACCATGCTGCATGCCTTTTTCAAATTACTTTATCCAAAATACTGCTTTTCACTCTGTTCACAAACTCAAAATGGCTCCCTTTTTTGCACACTAAGTGAAATCCAAGTTTTAAAATTTAGTTTAGTATTCAAATCCCTTCCAGATCTGTTGTTACCAATCTCTCAAGTTTCCCACTTTGAACCCTTCTCCCCAGTGAGTTTTTCTGCCAAATCATCTATACCACAAACCCAAGAACCTATCCCCGCCTTGTCATATCTTCCTCAGAATCACTAAAGTAATTAACTACACCTCTCATCATCATGTCCTATTCCATATTTTTAATAACCTTTTCATACGTTGATACGTCACTTCCCCTACTGAAGTCTAATCTCTTTGAGGTCAAGAATTGTGTCTTATACTTCTTTGTTTTAAATATCAAGCAGAGCTGTTCAGATAGTAGGTGCTCAATGAAAAGGGTGCAGATGAAGATGAGAATATTGGGAAACCCTTGGAATATGATGATGGTTAAAGCATTATCCCAAGAATGATATGGTTTTTCAACCACATTTCAGTTCATTGTTTTTCTCTCATCATCAAACTAGAGTATACCCAAGTTCTCCATCTTAAAGATGGGAGATTAAAGATTTCCTTGTGTGCCTCTAGTTATCTACCCCCGTCTCTTTCTCCCCCACCCCCCTTCACAGACTAAATGAATAGCCTACACTTGCGCCTCTTCTTTTCACCTCCCATTCACTTCCTCAACCCACTGCCATCTGGTTTCTTCCACCACTATACCAAAAATCTCCTGGCAGAGGTCACCTAGCACCTCATAGATGCCAACTCAGATGGACAGTTTCCAGTTCTTTTTACATCTCATCTCCATAGCATTTGATGCTTTCCTCCTACCTCACTTGGGAAACTCTTCTTTACTTTGGGTTTTTAGACCATACTTTCCAAAGTTCTCCAGTGCCTCTCTCAATCTTTGCCTTCTCTAGTCCCGTCATGGGCTTCTCTTCCCCTGATCATCCCTGGTACGATATTGTGGACCAGGTTTCATCCTTGGCTATCCTGATTTTGGTCCTCCCAGAAGCAGACCCTGAGACAAGGATTTACATGCAAATCATTCATTAGGGAGATGATCCCAGAAGGGGAGTAGGGAGATGAGATGAACGGATAAAGGAAGGCCACCAACAAAGAGTGTCATATCAAACCAGTTACCACAATGGGGAACTAGACCATAATCCCACTGTGGAACACATGCCTCAGAATTACTCTTTGTAAAGTAAGAGCGCTAAAGTTTCATCCACCAATCCTATCAGTTATTGGTTGAGGACTGTGTTAATTCCCTGGCACTACTTGCCTGCCCACCAGCAGAGTTGCATGTGCCAATAGTCGGAAGTCAAGCTGGTATACGCAGGATGTTAAGAGCTGAGGGAAAAAAAAAAAAAGCTGAGGGATATGGGCAAGGCTCTGACAGCAGCTGCTGCCTTCTTTCTCGCCTTAACCATTATCTCAGGGTTACTTTCATCAGTGATAATATAATTAACAATGATAATAGCTAACATTTATGTACCAGCTTAGGTGGTGCACCTATATTAGCCCATTTTATCCTTACAACAGCCCCATTGGCTACCATTAGCATCCACATTTCATCAAGGAGAAAATGGAACCAGAGGAGCTAAATTGTTTAAGGTTACACCACTAGTGATTTTACCTAACATGGAAACGCTGATGTCTCTGCACTTATTTACAACCCATATTGCTCCTCCAAGCTCTAACTAGTATTTCTATTTGCCAACTGGCTGTGCTCACCAGGTTTCTACTGGCATTTCACATGCAGCATGTTCAAAATGAACCTGTCAGAAAGTGTGAAAAAACCTTGATACATTATGATTCTTATCTTTTTTTCCTTTTGACAGCTTTTAAAAGCCTCATTGAAAAATACTTTTTAATCTTAAGATATTTTTTCTGATAATAAGAGAAATATATGTGCATTATAAGGACTTGGGGGGAAATGGAGAAGTAAAAAGATTGCAACAAAATACTCCATAATTCTGCTACACAGAGTTCACACAGTGGGCATCTTCTTTTACCCAGTTGTCTATATAACTTTAGGATGTTTGAAAACATACTCCATATATATATATAGTTTGTATGTATATATATATATATACATACAAAATTGCATCTTGCTTTTCTTTTGCATTATAAGCATTGCCCCAAGCCATTAAAAATCTTTATACACATATTTTAAAGGCTATATAATGTTCCTGACATATGGATGTATCAAAATTTGCTTAACTTTTCACTTGCTGTTGAACATTTGTATTGCTTCCTTTCTTGACTCTTACAACAGATGCTGAAATCAACACTTCTGTCCCTAAGTCTGGGGTGCCTGGGTGGGCTTAGTCGGTTAAGCATCTACCTTCAGCTCAGGTCATGGTCCCAGGGTCCTGGGATCGAGCCCCGCGTTGGGCTCCCTGCTCATCGGAGAGCCTGCTTCTCTCTCTCCCTCTGCCTCTCCCTCCTGCTGTGCTCTCTCGCTCACTCACTCTCTTTTTCTCTCTCTCAAATAAATAAATAAATAAATAAATAAATAAATAAAATCTTTTTTAAAATACTTCTCAACATAAGTCTTTATCTGCATTTTGGATTATTTCTAGAAGAGGAATCCATTTTTTAAAGGACAACATGTTTAGGGTTTTAATATCTCTTGCTTCCAGAAAGGCTGTACACACTCATAGCAGGAGAATGCAGGAGTGTCTCCCACTACACCCTTGCTAACAATGAGTATTTTCATCCTTTTAGAAATTTGTTAAATCTCTAGAGAAAATTGCACTTACTGGTTCCACTTTGATTACACTTTCCAGTGAGATTAACTTTATCCTATCTGTCTGCTGACCATTTGCCTTTGACAGTTTTTGTAAACTGTCCACACCATTTACCACTTTTTCTTCTGGTTCTTGTGGTATTTCTTATCACTTTAACAAATTAGTGGTAAGTCTTTTATTATATTTATGGGAAAAATTCTCATCTTGCCACTTGTCCTTTCAATTTTTGACATAAAACAGCTAAATGATGTAGCAGTGCAGCTCCCTTGCTGTGATCTATTGAACGTCAGCCCTCCACACAAGGGTTTTATTTTTTTTCACACAAGGGTTTTAAAGAAGAAAAAAGTTTCCACATTTTCTGAAATCAAATCTAACCTTGCTTTCTTTGAGATTATTCCTGTGACATTTGAGCTTTATATATGTGCTGCCGAAGTGAGCACTGACATTTGAGCTTTGAAAGTCTTTTCCCATCTAGGGGTTATTAGGTAATTCCCCTATCTTAATTTTCTTCTAGTATCTTATGGTTTGTATTTCTGCATTACATTTCTTTTAAATCCAGTAAAATATGATATGAAACTGATGTCCCCACTCCCCTAAATGCAGTCCCTATTAGCCAACATTTGTATTTATTGAGTTCCTGTCCTCATTGTCATATGATGTCTCGTTTGTAATGGATCACAATGTTTTAAGTAATTGAAGCTTTGCAATAGGTTTTAACATCTGTCATGGGAATGCTACTATAATCTTCCCCCCAAATATTTTCTCAGCTCTTCTCGTCATTTATTATTCCATATGAGCTTTAGAATCATTTTATCAGGTTACAAAGAATTCCAATGTGTGTTTATTATGTTTACATCAAATTTAAATATTAATTAGATAAGAAAGGATATATTTAAAATATTGAAAAATAAAATAAAATATTGAGTGTTTCCATCTATTAAGATAATGGTTTCTCAATTCATTAATCTCTTCTTTTTTATCCTACAAAAGCTCCTAAACTTTTCTTCTTAAGTTTATGCTAGTATTTATGTTCTTGTTCCTATTTCAAATGGATTTTTTTGTTCCATAATCTCTTCTGACTGGTTATTTCTGTTAGAGAGTAGATCTATTTATTTTTGTACATTTGTGCTTTATCTAGCCATTATGCTAATTATAGTAATTTTTAGTTGATTCATTTGGATTTCTTCCTTACTTTCATATCGATTTCTACTACCTCTCTTTTATATTTGTTGTTTGGGGTTTTGGTTTTGGTTTTTCCAGATTACTAAAATAATGTTAAATAATAATTATTTTGGTATCACAACTCACTGGATATTTACTACTAATCTGAGAATAATATTGTTGTGAACACTATACAAGTTTTTCTCTCCTTTTTAAAGTTTCTTTAAAAAATCAGACATGGCCATTGAATTACCACTCCTTTTTCAGCACCTATTATAATAATTGTGTGATTTTCTTATTTGTCATTCTGATATGATGCATTATATTAATATATTTGCCAATATTATATTACTCTTATATCCCTGGGATAATGTTACCTGGTGAGTTATTCTTTTAATATGCTATTAAATTTGATTTACTACTTTATTATTTTGTTGCATTATACTCATACTGAGTTGAGACTGTAATTTTTGTTTTTGAGTTTTTGTCAGGTTTTAGTATCAGTTTAATGCTAATTTCCTAAAAATAAATTCGGTAATAATAATAAATGGGAAAGATTTTCTCTTTTTTTTCTATTCCTGGACAATTTATATAGCATGAAAATGATCTGTTTCTTGCTAGATAGAAAGAACTCAACAGTAAAGCCATATGGTAAGGATACATTTATTTGTTTTTGTTTATTTTTTTAAGTAGGCTCCATGCCCAGCATGGAGCTCAATGCAGGGATTGAACTAACAACCCTAAGATCAAGACCTGAGATGACATCAAGAGCCAGATGCTGGGTCCCTGGGTGGCTCAGTTGGTTAAGCTCATGATCTCAGGGTCCTGGCAACGAACCCTCTGTCAGGCTCCCTGCTCAGTGGGGAGTCTGCTTCTCCCTCTCCCTCTGCCCCTTCCCTCTGCTCATTCTCTCTCCCAAATAAAAAAAAGTCAGATGCTTAGCTGACTTAGCCACCCAGGCACCCTCATATGGAAAGGACACATTTTTGTAATAACTATGAATATAGAGAAAAATGAATTGACAGGCAACTTAGGAATGAATTATTAATGTTAATAATTAAAAGTACAACATTGATGTTGTGCTTTCTTCATTTCTAAAGTTCTTTTTATTGGAGTTCAATTTGCCAGCATATAGCGTAACACCCAGTGCTCATCCCATCAAGTGCCCCCCTCAGTGCCCGTCACCCAGTCACCCCCAACCCCCCGCCCACCTCCCTTTCCACCACCCCTAGTTCGTTTCCCAGAGTTAGGAGTCTCTCATGTTCAGTCTCCCTCTCTGATATTTCCCGCTCATTTTTTCTCTTTTCCCTTTTATTCCCTTTCACTATTTTTTATATTCCCCAAGTGAATGAGACCATATAATGTTTGTCCTTCTCCGATTGACTTATTTCACTCAGCATAATACCCTCCAGTTCCATCCACGTCGAAGCCAATGGTGGGTATTCATCATTTCTAACGGCTGAGGAATATTCCATTGTATACATAAACCACAGCTTCTTTATCCATTCATCTTTCGATGGACACCGAGGCTCCTTCCACAGTTTGGCTATTGTGGACATTGCTGCTAGAAACATCGGGGTGCAGATGTCCCGGCGTTTCACTGCATCTGTATCTTTGGGGTAAATCCCCAGCAGTGCAATTGCTGGGTCGTAGGGCAGATCTATTTTTAACTCTTTGAGGAACCTCCACACAGTTTTTCAGAGTGGCTGCACCAGTTCACATTCCCACCAACAGTGTAAGAGGGTTCCCCTTTCTCCACATCCTCTCCAACATTTGTTGTTTCCTGCCTTGTTAATTTTCCCCATTCTCACTGGTGTGAGGTGGTATCTCATTGTGGTTCTCCTATATGCTACCTCTAGTCATTCATTTACCCATTCAAAAAAAAAACATTTATTGGGGTCCCTGGGTAGCTCAGTTGGTTAAGCATCAGACTCTTGATTTCAGCTCAGGTCATGATTTCAGGATTGTGAGGTTGTTCCCCGTGTCAGGCTCTGTGCACAGAGCCTGCTTAAGATTCTCTTTCTCCCTCTCCCTCCACATACCCCCATGAGCTCTCCTCTCTCTCTCTCTCTCTCTCTCTCTCTCTCAAAAAAAATTATTAAATGCTTTTCATGAGCTAGTTACAATAATTGATGCTGCAAATAAGATGAATTGGATGTGGTCCTTTATTTGGGGAATTCTTTAGCTAATTAATACCAAAATGTCAATAAATCTAATAAAATGCAACGACTATTTTAATGGAGGTATATTCACTCACATTATCCCCAGTCTAGTTATACTTGTGTCATTATTCCATTATACAGGTGAGGTAATGTACCAGGTCATTGAATCCATATTTGAATAGCTCCAGTGACCAATGATTCATTCACTGTGTTGTTTCGGAATTCTATCCAGTACTCTACATGTGCTCTGACAAAAACAAGCTAGAAAAGAAATACCACTTTTTTCATTTGGATATGACATTTATTAATACATTCCTAAATCAGCTTGGTTTCTTTGGTAGTATGACTGTCAACTGACACTGAAGCTGTTATGCACTGAAAACTTCAATTTTTTTTTACACATATGCTACTGAGTCACGTTTCCTTCACTCGGAACTTGGACAGTTGTTTCTTGGTAATCATAACAAATACCTCCCATTTATCCCTGTCAAATTTAATTTTAGTTGTTTAAAAGCATTACTTAATCATCATAAGATTTTTCTGGAGCCTGAATCTGCTATTGATGAGGTAATCCTTCTGGCTTCACAGAAGGTATAAATTTTATAATCTGGGACCTGTAAGTCATGATGAGAATACTGGATACAAGAATACTGAGGATAGAACCCTGTGCCATAGCAGAAACCTCTCAATGCCAATGTGTTGGCATTGATCCATTAATTAGCACTCTCTAAGTATAGGCACTCATAAAGTTACCATATATATATAATATATACATACATATATGTATATATAGAAAATTCGTGTACTTGGCTCACATATCTCTGTCTTGTTCACAGTTGCATATAAGACCTGTTAAAATGTCTTTGGCATTGAGATCATTGCTTACTAAGAGAAATTAAAACATACATCTACGCAAAACTTACACATGAATGTTCTTGGTAGCTTTATTTATAATACCTCAAAATTAAAAACAATCCCAAATGTCCATCCACAGGTGAAGAGATAAACAAAATGTGGTATATCCACATGGTGGACCATGACTTGAAATAAAAGTAACATCCAAAAGCATAGGCAAATTTCAAAAACAATAGGGTGAGTAATAGAAGCCTGACACAAAAATTTATATACCACAGAATTGTTTATACATAATTCTAGAAAAATGAAACCAATCTGGAGTGACAAAAAGCAGATTAATGCGTGCTTGGGACCAAGACTTGGGGGAGGTTTGACTGCAAAGGGGCACAAAGGAACCTTTGGGGAATAGAATGCTCTGTATTTTGACCATGGTCATGGCTACACAGGTGTACACATTTGTCAAAACTCATCAGACTATATACTTTATTATTTTTTATTTTAATATTTTAATTCCAGCTAGTTAATATACAGCATCATATTGGTTTCAGGAATACACCATAGTGATTCCACATGTCCCTGTATCACCTTGTGCTCATCAGGACCAATGTGCTCCTTAATCCCCATCACCTGTTTCACCCCCCCACCTTGTCTGGCCACCAACAGAGTCTGTTTCTTGATTTCTCTGTCCCTCCTACCCTCCTTTCTTCCCCCTTGCTTGTTTGTCACACACCCTTCTATTTATAGAGGCATTATTTACAATAGCCAAGATATGGAAACGGCCCAAGCGTCCAATTGATGAATGGATAAAGAAGATGTGGTGCACACACACACACTAACACACTGAATATTACTCAGCCATAAAGAAGAATGAAATCTTGCTATTTGCAATGACATGGATGGAGCTACAGAATATAATACTAAGCAAAATAGGTCTGTCAGAGAGAGACAAATACCATATAATTTTACTCACGTGTGGAATTGAACAGGCTATAAACTTTAAAGATTTTTTTAAATGTATTTATTCATGACAGACATAGAGAGAGAGAGAGAGAGAGAGGAGCAGGCTCCATGCAAGGAGGAACAGGCTGTAAACTTTAAATGGGTGTGGTTTATTTTCTGTAAATTACATCTCCATAGAGATGGGTCTTTAAATATATATAATATACACACATATGTATATATTGCTTACCTCATTCTCTGGCTTCTCATGATGACCTAATGACTTGATTAAAGAAAGATTTAAATTAGTCTCTTTTGACTTCTTCATGAACTCCTGCTGGGTCCTAGAGACTGCTACATCATTCTCTAAGTACATGCAAATTATACTTTGGATAATGTGTTCTAGAACGTTTCTGAAAACCAATATCAAGTTCACCCAAGTATACTATGTGAAAGCTATCCTCTTTCATCCTTTGAAAATGGGAATTCTACCTTCCTGTCTCAGTTTTCTGTGACTTTTTATGTTGCCAATTCCCCAAGGAAATAAACAATGATTCCGTCATCTCATTTGCATGCTCTTAGTTCTCTGGAATGTAATTCACCCAAATCAGGAAATTTAAAACTTGTTTGGAAATATTGAGTGCTCTTTCATCTCAGGCTTCCTCTGCAAAGGGGCTTCGGAGTTGGAGATATTGTGGGAGAATTTAGGCTGCAATTTAAGGAGCCATTCACCGCTTATGAGCCATTATGTTAGCCTGTGTCAGGATGTCTGGCTCCAAGTCTGGTGCGGGTGATGTCTGAGGAGCTTTCTGTGTGAGAGCACCACAATTTCCTGCCTAAGAGTTCAGTATTGATCGGTCTCAGACCACTAAAGGATTTTTAGCCTCCTTCACTTCTTTGGTGGCAGGAGACAAGGTTACTTATGCCCTTTATATTGTGCTGATGCCATATACTCACATGCAGAAAAAACACACGTAAGACACGTGGTGCTTGGCGTTCTATGTTAATGTTACTGATGAGAGGTATCCTTTCGGCTTCTGCAAAAACATTTTGACCCTGGAGGAGAAGGGAGAGCAAGGCCACAGTCCGGATCCTGAGCTGACAGCCTCTAGCCTCTATTTCATCCAGTCCTTCCTGGTGTATCATAGATCAAGTTCTAGATCAGGAGGGAATGCCCTACATCTGGGACAGGGAGCCACAAGCCAGGGGGTAATATCTGGGAACACTGGCAGGTAAAGTGCCCCCTACCTTCCCTCTTCAGAGCACAGAGTAGCAGACAGAAATGTGGGCATGGAAAAGTGAGCCGTGGATGGAAAAAAGTCCTTTGTTTCTTGGTATCCACACCTTTGGAACTGTGACTTTGACCTTGATGTCTCCGGATCACATGATAAAGAGGAACACACCAAAAGCTCATCAAAACAGAGTAGCCTTTCTCAAAGGGCTCTGGGCACTTCTGTAAGAGAGCTTATTTGTGCTACTAGAATACAATGACCCTGACAGTAATCCTCTAAAATCCTCAAAGCCTAAAATGTACTACAAACAAAGGAATATCATTTGGCTTCTATCTCAGATTTAGATTGAGAGATGTTTTCTTTCTGAATTTGGAAAGTCAGACTCACCAAGCACTGTGAGTGTTAGAAGCAACTCAGAGCTGGAAGAGATGTTTAGATTAATCTATTCTATCCTCCCACCTAATGCAATATCCCTGACAGATGATCACCATGCCTCTAGATGGATATTTAATACACAGGAACTCAATTCTTATGAGGCTGCTCATTTCCTTGTTGGAACCATTTTTTTCTTACCATTCTGAACTGAATGCCCTCCCTGGGCAACTTGTATTCATTGGTCTTACTTCTGACCTTTGAAGCAATATAGAGGAACATGGTTTCTTTCGAATCTGAGAGCCGTTTAACTATCTCAAGCCGGCGATCACATTTCCCATTAGTTTCTGCTTCCCTAGTTTAAACATCCCTACTTTTTCTGATCATTGCTCCTTGATGCAGTTTTTGGATCCTGCCCTGGATACCTTCAAAATGACCAAGCCAACCCCCTTGAACACAGTGTAATTTATTGGCGTGACAGACACACAGACACGCACTATGACGAGACTTCCATTAGAGCAGCTTACCGGTGTTTAGCTCGTGGCTGACCACAGATAGCAGCTCCGGCATAATCGTTTTTTACTGTGGAGGGATTATGGAGTTCACAGCCCAGAGATGCAATTCTTTAGCCATGGGACACTTTGTCGAGACTATTCAAAACGATAAATCTATTTTAATCATTTAACGATGCTGTCAAAGAATGTTTGTTCCTTAAAACGCATAGCAAGCTCATCTCCTGAACTGTGATATAGAATAAGATCACTTTGGTGGAGGGGCACGTGGGTGGCTCGGTGAGTTAGCATCTGCCTTGGGCTCAGGTCATGATCCCAGGGGCCTGGGGGGGAGCCCTGCTCAGGCTTCTTGCTCTGCGGGGAGCCTGCTTCTCCTTCTGCCTCCGCCCTCCCCCCCCCCAGCATGCTCTCTCTCTCTCAAATGAATAAATAAAATCTTCTTTTAAAAAAATTTACTGGGGATCCCTGGGTGGCGCAGCGGTTTGGCGCCTGCCTTTGGCCCAGGGCGCGATCCTGGAGACCCAGGATCGAATCCCACATCAGGCTCCCGGTGCATGGAGCCTGCTTCTCCCTCTGCCTGTGTCTCTGCCTCTCTCTCCCTCTGTGACTATCATAAATAAATTTTAAAAATTAAAAAAAATAAAAATAAAAAAGATTACTTTAGCAGAAATGTCAAGATACATGGAACTTAGAAATAGTCAAATAAAAAAAAGAAAAAATAATAAAGAAATGGTCAAATATCTAACTAAGCAGTCTAAGGAAGATTCCTTGTGTATTTGAGTACAGAATGTGTTTCAGAGGCTCAAAGCCACTGGGGCCGTTGCAAAGCTCACGTCAATTTTTTGGCTTTCCTGGACAGTGTTCTGTCCATCCCACTGTCATTCTCAAAAATTGCAAAGAAGCTGCTGAGGATTGTTTGTTCCCTTAATTTGAGCACATTATGTCCTATTTGTTAGACACAGTCTTGTTAGAAACTAAGGTCTCTGTTATTTGCTAGAAAGTTCCAAACTTCACGGTCTCTGAGCCCATTTGGGGGTCAGCCCTTTCATCATCTTCAGGTGAACATTTTCTGCATGGCGTCTGCAAAACATGCAGAGACCGGACTTTGCGGGGCTGATGCTGTTGCTATTTCATCACGTCTCATTACTTAATTGACTTCACACGACATGAGAATGTAAAGTAAAAGGTGAATTGCTTTGCTTTATCTAAATCAGCTCTTGTGTATGAGCTGCTGATAATTTTGCTCTCCGCTTTGAAAGCATGAGTGTGCCTGCTGGGGCCTGGTCTGTGTGCTGGGATTTGTAATGTCGGGGAATGGAGGGAAGGCATTGTGAAAACATGATTTCATTTGATCCTTAAATAGCCCTCTCCTGTAGGCATGAGAAATGCACTCCAGAGAAAACAGAAACAAAATGATCTATTCAAGGTCAAAGTTGATAACAAGGCAAGCTAAGATTCAAATACACGTGTTCGATAGTCTAAAGACTTCGTTCTAGATGCTATGCATTATGCTGCTCTGCATGTTTCCCCAAAGTTGTAGAGCATGAGTCCAAGGTCTCTCTTTTGACCCACCAAATTTGTAGACATGGGACAGATACTGTCTTAACTTTTTTGCCAGATACTGTTGGCTGTCATTCCATTCTCTGTGCTTTTCTACTGATCAGAGCCTGTTACTGTTCAGGGTTATAATGTGTCCCATTAAAAATACCTCCCTAGACTCCTTTACAGCTAGTGTCCATGTGACCCGGTTTTGTCCAGCAAAATGTAAGCAGATGTCAACTGAGTGAGGCTTCTCCAAGAGCTATTGCTCTCCCGACAGAAAGGGGCAAACTCAGTGCCCTTCTCTTCCTCCTTCTCCTTCTTCCTCCCTGGAATGTGGGCATGTGTCTGCAGGTGGAGCAGCCATCCTGCAACCTTCAAGATGACAGCTACAGACCAAGGATGACAGAATGGAAAGATGAAAGAAACCTGTGTCCCTGGTGGCATCTCGCACTGCTACCTCTAGAGTTATTATTTTTATTACATTACACAAAGTCGTTATTATATGCAATCCAATGTAGTCCTAACTGATACAACTATTTTCTCCTTATTTCCCTGCGATTTACCTACAAGCTCCAGGCAATGGTTAAGAAAAGTGGATTGAAAGCCTTAATTTGGGAATCCATAGCAGAATTGTTCACAGGATATCATAAATTAAGGTAGTTGCCCTGGGTCTTGTGCTTTCCCTCAACCCCAAATTAAATTGAGCCTCTCACCACCCCAATGCTGTGGGTGACCATGTGCCTGAACTGGGGAAAGACAAACTGGGATGAGTGAAGAGAGAGGGGTGGGTTGCTGTACTTGTGATTATTGAGCAAGGGTGATATTTCCAGAACCTGGAGTGGAATGCCCTGACGTCTTCTATTATGTCATCTGTATTGGATTTTGGTAGAAAAGGGTATGTAGTATGATTTGCTTCAAAATCTCATTCTTATGGTGCCATCCCTGGATAGCTTGGTGCATTTTTTTCAGGTGGATCTATTTAAGTCAAATTTATTTTAGTGTCCCTCGATTCTAGGAAGAACAAGCGTATCCTATTTTCAACCACAGGGGAATTGTCACATTAAAATGAATGTAGAATGTGTAGAATAAACCCACAAAAATAGATCAGAATAAAGCTTCTTGGCTGACTCTTATCCAGTGTGACCCTCCTTTAAGAGGGAATATTTATTCAGCATATTTATATACCAAGAAGGGATAGTTCTATGTCTTATAAACAAGAAAATGCTATCAGAGATGAGTAATACTTCAAGTAGCATCTAAAAGTAAAGTTATCCATTATGGTCTTTTAAAATGTTTTCTTGCTTTAGGACTAAAGATGAGCAAGTGGTACACAGAAGCATGTCTTCTTTGAGAATTAAAATCGAAAATGCTGCTGCATTATCTTTGGTTCCTCTTATATCACAATGATAAAGGAAGTTTTTTTTTTGATAAAGGAAGTTAATGAAATATTCTGTGTGAAGATGAAGGAGAGAAGGAAATTACAGAAAGTAGGCCTTTCCTTCTTTCTTTCTTTCTTTCTTTCTTTCTTTCTTTCTTTCTTTCTTTCTTTTTTTTCTTGAGATCTAGTTTAGAAGATAACTGGGAGTACTGAGCAGCTCAGCGGCCCAAAGTTGGTCTGCCACGCGGCCCCCACTTGGGCTCGATGTGGTTACAGGACCGCACCCACGGGCTGCAACGTGGAGGAAAGGCCTGGAAAGGGAGACGGGGATGCAGCACCCCGGAAGCCCGGTCCCATTCCTGTTTCTGTCCAGTGGGGAGTCCGTTCACAGGGCTCCAACCAGGAAGGCTCTCCTTCCCCAAATGGGAATGAAATAAAATACCCGTATCTTCTCTGCTCCTGCAGCGGAGCATGCGCACAGGGCCGGACGCCCCGGGGCAGAGGGCAACCCCCCCCTCCGGGGGACCCCTCTTCTCTCCCCTCTCCTGCCTTCCCGGGAGGAGGCAGTCCCATCCCTGCTACTTGGCCTTCACCCCCGCTGCCCCCCCTTGTCTCTGCCCCTCTCTGGCAATGAACAGTTTTTCGTTTTCTATAAAAGTTAATATAGGAAGACGGAAATCCTGCCATTTATGACAACATGGACCGACCACAAGGGTATTTGTGCTAAGTGAAGTCAGGCAGACAGAGACCAATACTGCACGGCACCATTTATATGCGGAATCTGAAAAGTGTCAAACTCAGGGCACCTGGGTGGCCCAGCAGTTGAGCGGCTGCCTTCGGCCCAGGGTGTGATCCTGGGGTCCCGGGATCCAGACCCACGTCAGACTCCCTGCATGGAGCCTGCTTCTCCCTCTGCCTGTGTCTCTGCCTCTCTCTCTCTCTCTCTCTCTCTCTCTCTCTCTCTCTCTCTCTCTGTGTGTGTGTCTCATGAATAGATAAATAAAATATTTTTAAAAATAAAAAGGAAAAATGTCAAACTCATAGGAACAGAATAGGAAAGTAGTTTCCAAGGGCTGAGTGATGAGGAAAATAGGGAGAGGCTGGTCAAAGGTTAGAAACTCCCAGCCTTAAGATAAATAGGCCAGAGGATCTAATGTGAAACGAGGTAACTGTCATTGATAACACTGTATTGTCTAAGGGCAGTTAGCTGCTAGAGAAGAACTTAAATGTCCTTGCCAAGAAAGAAAAAAATAAATATGTGAGGTGATGGTTATGTTACTTAACAAGGTGGAGGGAATCCTTCCACAAGGTCGAGGTGTGTCAAATCACCACGACGTGAAGAAAGAAAAAAAAAAGACTTCTTACAAAATAAATACAATTGTACCATAGTTTTTCAAGATGCACCATTGGGGAAATTAGGGAAAGGACACATAGGAATTCTTAATTTTTTCTTGCAACGCATGTGAATCTGCAATAATCTCAAAATAACAAGTTCCATTTAAAAAAAAAAACATGCTTAGTGTGAAAAATTTTAAGCACTACCTACTTCTAGACACTACAATCCCACTGTCCATGGTGTGGTTTACCTATATTGAAGAAAAACCCAGAGCTATTTAATTCTTTCCCATGCAGATCATTTTCTTAAGTGTGAAGGAACCTGTTGGGTGGACTTGAGCCAAAGATTGGAAGGAGACGAGGGAAAACCTGTGGCTGGCCTGGGAATAGGGGATCCCGTTGGCAAGGGTATGGGGTAAACTCATTGGCAGCTAATAGAACAGTGACTCAGGGCATCTGGCCTCGGTAAGGGTCTCAAAGAATGCGGCGTCATTTGTTTATGGATTCTCCGTAACGTGTTGAGGGTTGAGCTGGGGAGCACCCAGGCTGGGCTCTCTACGTCTGCCCACGGCCTCTACTAGCACCTGCACCAAAGTCAGGCCCATCCGCAGCACCGCCCAAGATAGAATCTGCCCCCAGTGTGGAAGAGCAGGCTAGGGCTGCCATGGAATCAGGAGTAGAGGGCAGCCCGGGTGGCTCAGCGGGTTAGCGCTGCCTTCGGCCCAGGGCATGATCCTGGAGACCCGGGATCGAGTCCCACGTCGGGCTCCCTGCATGGAGCCTGCTTCTCCCTCTGCCTGTGTCTCTGCCCCTCTCTCTCCTTCTCTTTGTGTGTGTGTCTCTCATGAATTTTAAAAAAAAAAGAAGAAAAGGAATCGGGAGTAGAACCTGAATAGCAGCCTGCCTCCACCATCCATTCACCAAGAGACTTGGCCAGATAGGCCTCTCCGAGGCTCCGTTTCCCCACCTGTTGAAGAAGCCGAGTATAGTTGTGAGAGGTGAGTGGCAACACCACGATGGGTCAAGGAAGTACTCTCCAGGTGCTTCACACTTCTGCTGCTGTAGTGTGTGCGTTCCGTCTGAGAGACAAAAGCACACGTGGCCCATCTCTGCTTGTTCTTCCCACAAGGAAGTTGTAAAGTTAACATAGCTCCTACCTCTTTAATGCAGGCCCCATAATGAGATCTATATTATTGATTACAAAGAGCTTTCAGTGGCTGTTTTAAACCTCAGTTGAAGAGGATATTACCTTTACAACTTTTTTTTTCTTCTGAAACACCATGCATCATTTTTTTTAAAAGGAAGCAAAAAAACCTGCTTCTCCTTGCCTCAAGACCTTTGACTCTGCAGCAAGAGCTAGCATCACAGGCACCAGCTGGGTTTCTGGGCTCTGTTGGCAGAACTGACAAAATGTCAGTGCCCATCATTTCTTCTGGGAGCTCTTGAGAGCTGACTGAGCAGATAGCTCAGTCTTTTCCAGAAACGGTTCTCCCCTACTGCTTTATTGATCCCTGCCAGGTACCTCATTTTTGATCCTTTAGCTTGATGTGGCCAATTCTCTGCTGAGTTACAGTGAAGAACTGTTGTGTTACATTGTCCAGCTGGAAACACTCCCGGTCCCATTCCCATCGCCTCCCCCAGCTTGCTTTCAGCTGGCTCCGAAACAGGTCTCAAAAAGAAAGAATTGTCTGTGGTGTACAGATAACACTTCTTTAAATCCTGGTGTCTCAAGATTAAATTAGCTATTTTGATGGCCTCGTATTCTGAGAACACTGTGTTTTTGAAAAGTAACCTTTCATCATGCTGGGAACCATTTGAAAGCTTTGAGTGAATCTTTGCCAGACCTAAGTATTGATCTTTGTGGCAAGGGCAGGAGGTGGAGAAAGAAATGTAGCAGACAGGGCAAATGAATGGAAACCAAGAGGTCAGAGAACACCACTGCGTTCAGCTGTGTGGGGAGAGCACTGTTGTGAGGAGCAAAACGGGCGAGGGGAGTGATACAGAAACACTCTGGGCTTCCACGGTCTGCTCAAGACCAGCCTGATGAGTCTGTGACCACCATGGAAGGAGCCTTGGAAACATTAGAAAATAATTTCTCTTTGCTGAGTTCAGTTGACAGTAACACACACTCCGAACTAAGCTTTGTCTTCAAAGGCTGATTTAATTCCGAGTGATCAGCTCAGTTGGTGTTTTGGTCAATGATGTCACATCTACACTATATTACTGGGCTATCTTAATAATAATTCCCTCTGGCATGGTTAACCATCCTATTATCTAGAACAAGGGCCAGAAAACGATGGCCCACCACCCCTTTGCACAGTGCCATTAGCTAAGAATGGTTTTACACTTTCAAACGGTTGGGGGGAAAAACATCAAAGGAAGAATAATATATGTTGTGATGTGTGAAAACTACACGAAATTCAACTTTCAGTGTCCATAAAGTTTTATCAGGACACAGCCATGCTCATTCATTTACATGTTGTCTGTGGCTAATTTCACACTACAAGAGCAGAGCCGAGTAGTTGTATCAGAAATCACATAACCAACAGCATCTAAAATGCTATCTGGCCCTTAACAGAAATGTTTTTCCTATGCTTGCTCCACACCAGTACTACCCAATAGAACTTTCTGCAATGATGAAAGTCTTCCATAATCTGTACTGACCAATCCAGTAGCCACTAGCCACATGTGGCTGTTTAAATTTAAACTAAGTAAAATTAAATAAAATTGAAAATTTATTTCCTCAGTTGCTCCAGCCACATTTCAAGTGCTCAGTGGCCACATGTGGCTAATGGCCACCATATCAGACAGCACAAGTCTAGAATAATACATAATCTCTATCATGGAGCTCCACTGTTTGTTCCATAGAATACATAGACCTCTGTCATTGCTTCTTCCTTCCTTTACCAATTTTTTAGGGGTAATTTCTCTACTTCATTGTATAATTAGGAAAAAATAGATTTCTTAGCTTGGATACTTCTGTAAGCAGACCCTGAGACAAGGATTTGGGTGCGAGTGGTTTCTTTGGAAGGTGATCCGAGGAAGCATCACTGGGAGGATGGAGAAGTGAGAGAAAGAAGGAAAGAAAGCCACTTAATGGTGTGTTAACAAACCGGTTGCTGCCATGGGCACCCGGAGCTCAGTCCTACTGGGAAACTCTAGGAGACCACGTAAAATATGCTTCAGAGTTAGTCCACTGGAGGGTTAAGAAAGCTGGGGTAAAAAAAAAAAAAAAAAAAAAAAAAAAAAAAAAAAAAAAAAAAAAAAAAAAAAAAAAAAAAAAAAGAAAGCTGGGGTACCTCTCCACCAGTTCCCCAATAGTCGTTGGTTGTGGGCTACGTTGGGGGCATTAACTCTTCAGCACTTCAGACTGAGTTTGCGTCGCAACCATAAAACACGCCTTCGGGCAGAGAGCCACAGGTGTTCCCAGTGCCAAGGAGATAGGGGCACGGCATCAGCAGCAACTGCTACAGTGATGCCAGGAAAGACTTAACATGGGAAACTCAAATTGTAGCTCTGTTCCTCCGTGGTAGCATTGGTAAAGGCTGGTGGAGGGTAATGGATAAAGCTAGTGGCTACAACTGAGACCTGGGCAAATCTGTAAACGACAAGTGTCCTGTCCACTGAAATATGCCTCAGGTCACCCTGCCTGGCCGTGCTCTTTGAACTTACAGTAACCAAAATTGCTGCCACACCATCCTCCTGTGACCACATGGAACTTTCCCTACTGGCCAGTCCAAATTTTGGCTTTGACAACTAATTGAGTATTATTTTAGGATCATGCCAGAGGCCAGGAAAATATTAGATGACTGACCCAAGAGGGTGAGGCAGAAAGTGGGAACTGAGAAATTAAATTTAAAAAGTGGTCCAAAAACCAAGAAAACTGATGAGGGTGTATGATAGATCAATCTCAGTGGCCTGGAGAAGTTCCAAAGGGGCTACAGATGCCTTGGGTGGCTGCAGATGCAGTTCGTATGGGCTGGCTTCCACTTGCTGGCACCCTGAAGCAGGATGGACAAGTGAGTCTGAACTCAACGATTCAAAGCTGCAGAATCCAGCTTGTCACGGATGGCGTGAGATGGAGAAATATACTATATACCCAAAACTCTCTGGGAATTCGATACAGAGCCTCAATGCTAAATATCAGCCTAATTTTGGAGAAGATCAGTCAAGATCATATGTTTCTAATTATGTACCTTTTAAAAGACCTTTTTAAAAATATATGGTTTTCAAACTTTCTAAACATAGGCTGCTTCAATTGAGAACGATCTTTTTAAAAAATTTAAGAGGTTACCGCCCTTTCTTCCCACATCTCTGTAATCAGGAGAAATGAGGTCACCTTTTGTCTTCTTTCTC
This sequence comes from Canis lupus dingo, assembly GCF_003254725.2. Lineage (NCBI taxonomy): Eukaryota > Metazoa > Chordata > Mammalia > Carnivora > Canidae > Canis > Canis lupus. The sequence continues at coordinate 16,322,795 of NC_064281.1, read as the reverse complement.
TCTGGCATGTTTCTGTGCTCAAAGGAACTCTGCTCATTCTTCAGGTGCTTGGGCTCTGGGCCTAGCCTGTGTCTGAAATCCCTTCTTCCTGGAAAGTCATAAGTCTTTAGAACGATGTCATCGCAGTGGAAAACGAGGGGGAAAAAATCTAAACAGGTCTGCAAAGAGACATGAATAATAATTTCAAGAGTCATAAAGGAATGTTTCCTCTTTTTATGTTGAATTCTTCCCTAGTTCAGGTCAAGCTAGTTGTTATAATAGATAAGCCCCATGATCTTGGTGGCTTTAAAAAACAGAAGTTTATTTCTTAATCATAAAAAGTACAATTAATACAGGAAGTCAGGGTGGGGGCTTCTGTTCTCCCAGTCATTCAGGACCTCAGGCAGAAAAGGCTCTAAAAAATCTTCAAAATGTGGCTTCCAAGATTACTCTGAGCACCAATTCCACCAGCAGATGGTGGGGAGGGGTGAGATAGAAGGAGGGGAGAAGAGAGTAACAGAAATTGCTTACACAGGAGGTTTCAAAAAGCCCAGGCCTGGAAGTGGCATATGTGGCTTTTCTACCTACACTGCATTGGCCCGAACCCAGTCACGTGGCATGACCTAAACACGGAGGAGGCTGGGAATTGTAGTCTAGTAAGGGGCCCAGAGAAAAAGAAAAAGGTTGGTTGAACAGCTAGTCATTTTCTGCCACAAATGCCATTTGAGGTCCACCTCTTTTCCTCTTCTCCACTGACCTTTGTCCACCACAACTAAGGTAGGAAGAAGCCCCTGTGACCTGGTCCGGGCAATGTGCCCTTAGAGAATCCCTTTGGACCCAAGTTCTTACCTCTTTGCCTTTTCTTTTGCTTTTTTTTTTAGATTTTATTTATCTATTCATGAGAGACACAGAGACAAAGGCAGAGACACAGACAGAGGGAGAAGCAGGCACCATGCAGGGAACCCAATGTGGGACTCAATCCTGGGACCGAGATCACACCCTGAGCCAAAGGCAGACGCTCAACCACTGAGCCACCCAGGAGTCCCATCTCTTACTTTTTTAATTTCTGCTGATCTCTCTGGTTTCTGGGAGGAGCCTGAGGACAGGCCAATGGTAAAGAGCAGAGAGCAAACACCGTGGATCCTAATCATGGCACTGCTACCAGAGCCATCCCTGGTCCCTGGTGTTGTACCCAATGGCACAGATTCTTGTAGGCCCCAAACCTCAAGCCTGTAACGATGTGTACTTCCTGCTCCCAAAGTCCTTGAAAGGACTGGAGGTTTTGTCTGAAATGACCTGCTCCATTGATAATGTATCTCCTCTTCCAGGGATGGGAAGAAGATTCATTCTTCAGAGGGCACCAACAGCAAATTCTTTTTTCATCTCCTATGATATAGAGTAGGAGTGCTGTAAATGCCAAGCAGTATGGATTTTTAGAATGATGAGTCATTGCTTCTGTTTTTTTTCAAGGCAATTATTCATCCCGTCTGAATTTCTTCAAGATGAGCCAGTAAGTCTGTTCTATAGATGAAGAGAATGGCTGAGATACCCAAAAGCCAGAAGAGTGATTTAGGTCAAATAGTAAAGCTGGGGCAAATGACTTAGAAATAGTGCATCTGTTTTGAGAAAAGCACTGAAATTCAGAACTGATTTTCAAGAGCTGAAACTGCTTACCAGTGTAACCCTTGACTTTGCCGATCCTTTGGCACCAAAGGTCTGGGTTATTTTTGTGGGAGAAGGAGTCTAGCTTATGCTTTACTTTCTTCAGGCAGGCGCGCACTCCTAGAAAATGCCTCTTCAGCTCCAAGCTACCTAGAGAGTTAATTCACAGACAAAAAAAATATCATAAACTTTAAATCTGCACGTTGTCTAAGGATCAGATCCCTTCACCCCCAGTGAAGTCTTGTAAATACCTCCACCTCTTACAATTTCCCCATCTGTTGTCCACCCAACCCCCCATGCCCACCCTGACCCTAGTTTCCCACCTGCAGTGTTCCTCTGCCTTGAACCACCATCTTTTGGCTCCAGACTTCTATGATTTCAAGCTTCAGTGGTTCCCTCGGTTTCTTTAAATGCTCAGAAAATCACTGCTTATTGCCTTTTGTACACTCTTAGTCCTGGTGGGGAAAAAAAATCTCCTGTTACCTATAAACACTCAGATTGCTTCCATTTTTCAACTCTATTTGTCAAAGGTGGGGCGATAAACTGGCTTATCACTGGAAGGAGAGGACAAAACTTTCCCACCCTAATCCCTCTGGAGGCAGGCCTGTTGCCTAGCTTACTTACAGGTCTCTCCATGTCAACCAGCAAAACAGTATCACAGCCTCGCATGGACCTATGAAACCAGGAGCCTGAACTTATTTCACAAGGCATTGCTATCCTTATTTGGGTGTTAGGAAGTCTGGGATACCTTACGTTTTTTTGTGCCTACTACATGCCAGGTGGCACAATCCTAAATTCGAGCCCCTGTGTGTCCATGGGAAACATTATTCTGTTCAGATAGTTTGGATCACTGATGCCTTTATTTCGTAACGATCAAGAAGAAAATGTGTTGCAACTAAAGGATTGGAGAAAATGTCAACTTCAAATCCTCAGCATCATCTTTGAAGAATTCCAAAATATTAAATATTCCATTTTGCAAGGATAAACTAATTTAGAAAATGAGTTTGGGAAAGACAAAACAATTGCACAGATGTTGCAATTCCAGTTACATAGTTAACGCTTTGCCAAGTGGGGCTACCAATTTAAGCTCTAACTCCAAGGGGGTGTTGATATACCCAGGGCATATACCCCTGGGCATGATATACCCAGGTTGGGCATGCATGTGGAGGAAAGGAGGTGGGATCAGGTGACATCCTGATGTCACGTCATCGAGTACTTGCCCACCCTCCAGTTCAGCGGGTCAAGTGTCAGCCCACTGAGCCTGGGTTGTGAGTCCAGGACGCTTGGAATCAATCTCATTCTTCATTCCAACAGTACTTAGCCAGCTGTTACCTGTCAATAAATATCTAGCTCCAGAATTCCACACTGTGAATCAAACTCTTTAAGTCATGGAGCATTTCTCATCCTGCATACTAAACACTGACTACATTCAAAGCTTGGTTAAAAATGACTTCATGGGCTATCTTCTCAGACATTGATTCATGCCACACTTCTCCATGCAGGTTTCACTTCTGGTATACTAAAAATGGGCAGAAGTGCTTCGTTTCTAAAGCATATGGAGTGTCTGTGTTTGGGAGGAACAAAGCATCTTAGAAGGGCTATTTTGTGCCTCCTCTAACACCTAGGGAATGCTTCTTTCCCCTCTAATTTTTCAGCACTTTCTTTTCTGTAGAAGTAAGCAAAAGCATCAAAGTCAAAACATCATTTGCCTTGGATTTCAAAACCATAATTTCTGTTTTGCTTTATTGTGCCTAGCTAAAACCCTGTGGCTTAGTCTTTGTTTTGCTGTTAAAAAAAAAAAACACTTTGACAAATGTGATGAGGAGAGAGCACCCAACTGTAAAATCTAATGTTGCATTTGGGTAAGAACTTATTCCTTATTCTGTCCTTCCTCTCCTACTTAAAGCAGCAATCACCTTCATCTGGCTACTTATTGACAGATAATAACTTACTGAGTACTGTTGAAACAAATAATTAGACTGATTCCAAGCCTTCTGGCCCTACGGCATGGGCTTCGTGGGTTGGTACTTCACCCACTAGACTGGAAGGTAGGCAAGTACTTGATGACATGCTTTTGCTGGCTCCTGAGGTGCTCAACACATCTCTCTACTGATTCACAGTTTTGTGGGCTGGGAACCTGAAACAACTGAAGGCACTGAAGACAACTCAAATTATTCACAGTCCCAACGGTCAGAATTTTTGGATGCATCTATGGGAGAATTGTGCAATGAAAGCTCCCATGGATATATTTCAGTGAATGATTATGGGTTTAAGGCAAAGCAAAAAGACGGTTGCAACACTGTGGTGTCGAGTGGCCACCAGTGGGCTTATGTGGACTGCTAATATCTTTGATAGGAAAGCACCACTCCTGGACCCTATCATACAAGATTCTAAATAATTGTTTCCAATCTTTTCCTGCCTCATCCTACATGCCCTGTTACACCCCAGATCTTGTGTTTGTACTTTTGTTTGAATGTCTGCCATTGTCGTTGTTGTATCTGCCCAGGTTCACCCACCACCTAGGAGAACCCACCAGGTTCCCCACAGCAGCTGGAATGATCACTGAAAAATACCCACAGGAAACTGAAGAGGACAGAACACTTCCAAATTTATTTTACCAAGTCAGCAGTACCCTGATACCAAAGTCAGACAAGGCCACTACAAGAAAAGAAAATTACAGGTTGCTATCCCTACTGAACATTGATATAAAAATCCTCAACAAAATATTAGCAAACTGAATGCAGCAAGGCTCATACACCATGATCAAATGAGACTTATTCCTGGGATGCAAGGATGGTTCAACATACATGCCAGTAAATATGATATGCCACGTTAACAAAATGAATGATAAAAATCATATGACTGCCTCAATGGATACAGAAAAAGCATTTGACAAAATTAAACACCCTTTCTTGATTAAAAAAAAAAACCTCTCAACATATTAAGTTTATATGAACGCACCTCAAAATAATTAAAGTTGGACCTGACAAGCCCGCAGCTAACATCACACTCAGTAGTGAAAAGATGAAAGCTTTTCCACCAAGATAAGGAACAAAGCAAGCATGCCCATTCTCATCACTTTTATTCAACATAGTACTGGAAGTCCAAACAATATCAGACAAGAAAAAGCATCCAGGGATCCCTGGTGGCACAGCGGTTTAGCGCCTGCCTTTGGCCCAGGGTGCAATCCTGGAGACCCGGGATCGAATCCCACGTCGGGCTCCCAGTGCATGGAGCCTGCTTCTCCCTCTGCCTATGTCTCTGCCTCTCTCTCTCTCTCTCTCTCTCTGTGTGTGTGTGTGTGTGTGTGTGACTATCATAAATAAATAAAAATTAAAAAAAAAAAAGAAAAAGCTTCCAAATTGGAAAGGAAGAAGTATTGTCTTTGGTTGCAGATGGCACGATCTTATATATAGAAAATCCTTAAAACCCCAAACAAACAAACAAACAAACAAAAATCCTGTTAAAATTAATAAATGAAGGGCAGCCCAGGTAGCTCAGTGGTTTAGCACCACCTGCAGTCCAGGTTGTGACCCCAGGGTCCCAGGATCAAGTCTCACATCAGGCTCCCTGCATGGAGCCTGCTTCTCCCTCTGCCTGTGTCTCTGCCTCTCTCTGTCTCTCATGAATAGGTAAATAAAATCTTTTAAAAAATTAATAAATGAATCTGGTAAAGTTGCAGGATATGAAATCAACATAGAAAAAAGTGTTGCATTCCTATACACTAACAATGAACTGTTGGGAAGAGAAATAAGGAAAACAATCCCATTTACAATAGCATCAAAAAGAATAAAATATTTAGAGATAAATTTAACTGAGATGAAAGAGCTGTATGCTGAAAACTATAAGACACTGATGAAAGAAATTGAAGAGGTAACAAATAAATGAAAGATATTCTATGTTCATGAGTTGGAATAATTAATACTATTTTTTAAATTTATTTTTTATTGGTGTTCAATTTGCCAACATATAGAATAACACCCAGTGCTCATCCCATCAAGTGCCCCCCTCAGCGCCTGTCACCCAGTCACCCCCACCCCCTGCCCACCTCCCCTTCCACCACCCCTAGTTCGTTTCCCAGAGTTAGGAGTCTCTCATGTTCTGTCTCCCTTTCTGATATTTCCCACCCATTTTTTCTCCTTTCCCCTTTATTCCCTTTCACTATTTTTTATATTCCCCAAATGAATGAGACCATATAATGTTTGTCCTTCTCCGATTGACTTATTTCACTCAGCATAATACCCTCCAGTTCCATCCACATCGAAGCAAATGGTGGGTATTTGTCGTTTCTAATGGCTGAGTAATATTCTGGAATAATTAATACTATTAAATGGGGTCCATACTCTCCAAAGCTATCTATTGATTCGATGCAATCCCTATCAAAATTCCAATGACATTTTTCACAGAAATAGAAAATTTGTATAGATCTGTAAAAGATCACAAGTAACTAATGCAATCTTAGAAGAACAAAGCCAGAGACATCCGTAACACTTCCTGATTTCAAACTATATTACAAAGCTATAAAAATTAAAACAGTAAGGTATTGACATAAAAACAAGCACATAGATCAGTAGAACAGAATTGTGAGCCCAGAAGTATACCCATGCATAAAATCTTTTTTAAGATTTATGTATTTATTTATTTTAGGGCAGAGGAGCATGCACAGGGGGAGGCGCAGAGGGAGAGGGAGAAGGAGAGAAGCAGACTCCCCACCGAGCAGGGAGCCTGATGCAATGCAGGCCTTGATCCCATGGTCCTGAGATCTGAGATCATGACCTGAGCTGAAATCAAGGGTCAGACACTTAACTGACTGAGCCATATACCCATATGTGGTCAATTAATTTTCAGCCAAAGTGCCAAGAATATACAATATGGAAAGGACAGTGTTTCAGTAAGTGGTACTGGGAACAATGGACCCCTATCTTAAACCATACACAAAAATCAACTCAAAGTTGATTATAGACTTGAACATAAGAACTAAAGTCATAAAACTCCTATAAGAAAACATAGGGGAAAGTCCCTTGACTTTGGTCATGGCAGTGGTTTTTTGGATCTGACATCAAAGGCAGCAAAAGCAAAAGTAAGTTGGACCACATCAAACTAAAAAGCTTCTGCACAACCAAGGAAACCATCAACAAAATTAAAAAGGCAGCCTATGGGATGGGAGAAAATATTTGCAAAACCACATATCCAATAAATGGTTAATATAAAAAATATGCAAGAAACTCATAATATAACTCAAAAGCAAAACAATAACAACCACAAACAAATACATAACCCAATTTTAAAAAATGGGCAAAGGACCTGAATAGACATTTTTCCAAAGAAGACATACAGATGGCCAACAGGTATATGAAAAGGTATTCAACATCACTAGTAATTAGGGAAATGCAAATCAAAAGCATCATGAGATATCACCTCACACCTGTTAAAATGGCTATTATCAAAATGATAAGAGGTAAGTGTTGGCAAGCTGTGGAGAAAAAGGAATGCTTGTGCACTGTTGGTGGGAATGTAAATTGGTGCAGCTACTGTGGAAAACATTAAGGAGATGCCTTAAGAATTTAAAAATAGAACTACCATGTGATCTAGCAAGCCCACTCTCGGATATAATACTCAAAGAAAACTAAATCATTATCCTGAAGAGATATCTGCACTCCCATGTTCATTGAAGCGTTTTTTTATAATAGCCAAGGTATGGAAAAAGCCTAAGGGTCTGTCAATGGATGAATGGATAAAGAAAATGTGATACATATATTTTGCTATTTGTACCAACACAGGTGAAACTGGAGGGCATTATGCGAAATGAAATAAGCCAGTCAGAGAAAAGACAAACACTGCATAGTATCACTTATATGTGAAATCTAAAAAAAAAAAAAAATTTAAATAAATCAAACTCATAGAAACAGAGAGTAGAATGGTGGTTGCCAGAGGCTGGGGGTGGGGGGGGGAAGGGAGAATGAAGCAAGGTTGATAAAAGGGTATAAACTTTTGGTTATAAGGGATCCCTGGGTGGCGCAGCGGTTTGGCGCCTGCCTTTGGCCCAGGGCATGATCCTGGAGACCCAGGATCGAATCCCACATCAGGCTCCCGGTGCATGGGGCCTGCTTCTCCCTCTGCCTATGTCTCTGCCTCTCTCTCTCTCTCTGTGACTATCATTAAAAAAAAAAAAAAAAACTTTTGGTTATAAGATGAAAAAGGTCTGAGTGTTTAATGTACACCGTGGTGACTATAGTTGATAATACCATGTTGTATAGTTTTTTATTGAGATGTAATTGACATATAACATTGTGTAAGTTTAAGATGTGCAGTGCGTTGATTTGACACATGTATGTGTTGCAATAAAATTACCACCAAAGCGTTAGCAGACACCTCTATCATGTCACATAATTATCTTTTTCTCTTTTTGTAGAAAGAACATTTAAGATCTAGTCTCTTAGCAATTTTGAAGTATATATTAAAATATGCTGAGAGATATTAAGTGTTCTCACCAAAAAAAAAAAAAAAGCAAATATGTGAGGTGATAGATTGTTAGTTAACTCAATGGTGGGAATTCTTTCACAATGTATACATATATCAAATCACCACATTGTCCACTGGATGTATTATAAGTTTAACTTTCAATTATATCTCAGTAAAACTAAAAAACACCAATAGGACCACAAAAGTCATAGCATCTCCCTACTTAAAACCTTTCAATGACTTCCTACTGATCCCAGAAAAAAGTCCAAACCCTTTTAGCTCATGAGCACAGGGATCAGGCCCTTGCTTATCTCTTTACTACTTTATTTGCATGCTGCACTCACGCCATATCCAATTATGGGCATGTTCTTTTATGATTTGCCCATTGAGAATTTCTCCCTCTGAGATCCTTCCTTGTTCCCTTCCCTGCCTTGCTAATGCCTATATAATCTTTAAGAGGTGGCTCAAGCATCACCTCTTACTGGCCTTCCATGAACCCTCCCATCTCCAGAATGAGAGAAGTACCCACCTCTGTAACATCCGAGAACCCTCTGCTTATGTCACTCACTCTGTGCCAGAGCCACTCCCTCATCAAACCTCAAGATCTTGAGGACAGAGTCTCTTTCTCACCTAATGCTCCCAGTGTCTAGCATCCTTCCCAGATCTGAACAACTAATCAAATTTATTTGGGAAGTAGAGAAAGGGCTATTGAAAATAGAGATTTCATATTACACAGGGTTTTTAAAATACTGATTATAGGATAGTGTAGAGAAAACTACTCAAATAAACCTGAAACTCAAGAAATAGAAAATATCAGCTCCCCAGAATACCCTCAGTGTGTCCCCTTTCAGGCCTTACTGCCCCCAAGATAAGCATTATCCTGACACTATAAATTCATTTTGCCTGTTTTTGAACTTTGAAGGAAAGCAAATCATATATTGTCTTGTGTCTGGATTTTTTCACTGAAAAAATTTCTTTTATGAGCTCCAACTGTGTCATGTGTGACCGTAGTTTGTTCATTCTCGTTTCTGTACAGTATTCCATTGTGTGAATATACCAAAGTATATCCAACCTACTACCGTCATGCAGTATTTGGATAGTTTCTGGTTTGGGGCTTTTACAGAGTGCTGTGATTTGTATTCGTATTTTAAAGTTTTTCTGTTAAGTCGCTTAATTATTTTGTTGGTGGAATCACTTTTCCCAAGGAAGGCCTTCAGCAAAGGCCTTAATGCCAAGCTAATTGCACGCTCTCTTTTTTACTTGTCGAGTTAATCAGAGCTGGATCAGTGAAGTCAAAAATGGCAGATCAATTATCAAAGAGTTGAGGAGTAAAATCAACCATCTAGGACAAACGTAGTTTACAAGTTTAAGCAAACAAGTACAATTTTGGACCACAAACATTCTAACATGCAGTTTCCTGTCATAAACATTCAGTCTCAGAGTTATAAGTCCACAGTCCTTAGAGTTAGTTAAAAAAACTTCATGATAGTACAGAAAGGCTCTCTGCTCTTTCTTAGTAAATAGCCTTAGAAATTCACCTTTATGGGCAGCCCCGGGGGGCTCAGTGGTTTGGCGCCTGCCTTCAGCCCAGGGCGTGATCCTGGAGACCTGGGATCGAGCCCCACGTTGGGCTCCCTGCATGGAGCCTGCTACTCTCTCTGCCTGTGTCTCTACCTCTCTTTCTCTGTGCTTCTCATCAAGAAATAAATAAGATCTTAAAAAAATGAAATTCACCTTTATAATGACAATATAGAGAAATCGAGATTTAGCTCCAAGGTTGGGAAGACTGGTATGTAAATATTTGTTAAATTTCTTCCTTGTCTGTCTAAGCAAAGGGTTATGGTTCATCCAGTGTAACGTATTGTCAAAATGCTTGTGCCAGTGTCAGAAACTTTCTCCCCATGTGTTTTCACACACTGCTATGTGCGACTTGGAACCTCCGGCTTCAGTGTTTATATTAGTTGAGGCTGAATCAAAGATACTGAGGGCTTGTTTTATTGTCCACCATGGTGTCCATATAAATTCATCTGATAATTACTAAAAGTTTCGCTAAACTGAACTGAATGAAATAATGTTTCAGGAAATAATTAAGAAGTAAGACACCACTGGATGTTCTGATGGCTTCATTGTATTCCTTCTTTTACATTTCTGTAATTTGGAGATGTAAACTAGGAAAAGGTGGTATGATTAATAATGATTTGACTGTTAAATTAAGATCCAGTCAAGCATGACCTTGAGATAGCTTGAGCAAGCACCTACTATAAGAGGAGATAGAGGTGAAAAGAATGGGAAATAACAAGTAATGTTTCTTTAACATGTTGAATTAGAGGGACACCTGGGTGATTCAGTGGTTGAGTGTCTGCCTTCGGCTCGGGTCATGATCCCAGGGTCCATGGATCGAGTCCCGCATCGGGCTCCCTGCAAGGAGCCTGCTTCTCCTGCATATGTCTCTGCCTCTCTGTGCCTCTCATGAATAAATAAATAAAATCTTTTTTAAAAATGTTGAATTAGAGAGCATTGGCTAGACAAGCTGCCAGTAATAAGCAAAGTGGGAAAATTAGCAGCATATCTGAGAAACACTGAAAGGATCCCGAGTTAAAATAGGGAAAATGGGAAAGAACTCTATGAATAGGAATGTATTAAAAGCAAATAAGTAAACATTTCTGTAGTGCACGTGTGTGGAGGAGAGACACAAATCTGTGAAAAGATGCCTACTCTCTCTCTCAAAAAAAAAAAAAAGGAAAATCAATTTATGACAAATTGGTGGGGAGCTGAGGGCCCAGATGGAGCTTGTGTACATTGGGTTTCCCAGATGTAAACCCTGAGATGAGAATTCAAATGAAAGTGGTTTATTAGGAGGAATTCCCAAGTAGGCCGGTGGGAAGGAGGTCTGGGCAGAAGACCAAGCAGGGTCTGGCAGCCGGCAAAGCCCCAGGGAGGGGAGCTTGGCCCTGGTCCTGAGGCTGCTCTGACAACAGGGCAGTTCACACCTCACAGTTGTCCCCATCGGGAGCGCAGGGACTGGACCGTTTGCTACTCCTGGACTGTCGGTCATTGGCCACGGGCTACCCGTGAGGGTCCCTCCAGCCCGCGCTCTGCACAGGCAAAGCGGGTGCCAGCGGGCTGGGCGGTCCCCCCGCAAGGAGCCGAGGTGCGCGGCAATGCTGAGGCGACCCGACCCGACGGGGTAGCAGGCCTCGCCCCCCCCCCCAACCCAGCGTCTGCTACAGAGCCCTGGAGCGTCATTATTAAAACTGGGCCAACATCTCGGCAATCGATGGAGCAAGCAGGATCAGAGAGTGACAAATGACAGGCACTGCAGCTGCGGCCTGGAGCAGAGAGCGAGCAGAGAAACCCTTGGCCCTCTGGACGTGCGGTTGAGACCAGGTAAGCTGAGGCGTCAGAGGCACCACGATGGGCAACATCGAGAGCACGAAGGGGACACCAGATGGGGTGTCAGGCGCACGAGCAAAGTGAGCACTGAGCCTATCCAGTCCCTCATTCTAGCTATCCCTCCGTTTTGCTCTGATTTTTCAATTCCGACGCCGGTTGATTTTCCTTTTGGCTTTAGTCTACAGGCATTTACGGAGCGCCGGCTAGATGTCAAGCCCTGCGCGAGGGCTGAGGCTCTGGAAGTTAATAGAAAGGACAAAGCCCTCTGCCCTTACAGAGCGATCAATCTCGGGGGGGCAGACAGCGAATTAGTTGTCTCCCCCACTAGACTGTAAAGCTCCATTTTTAAAATATATATGTAAAAAGAATGCAGTGTCCATTGGGACAAGGGCTAAGGCGAAAAAAAGCAAAACTGAGAAAGCAGAGTGGAGTGAGGAGGTTATTTGGAATAGGACCGCCAAGGGAGGCCTTTCTGCAGGGGGGCCTTTAAGCAGAGCTCTGAGTGAAGTGAGGGTGTGGGCGAGGCAAGGATCCAGGCAGGAGCTGAATTTCTTCACTCACGTCCAAAAGAGTCTTGAAATCATAACGACTCTTTGGAAAGCATCATGTTCCATGGGCTTGTGTTTGAGCAGACCTACCATGGCCCCCATGGTGAAGGGAGGTCTTCCTCTGTGTCTCGCCTCGCCCAGTAGGCCCTGGTCAAGGGCCCTGGCCTTGTGCGTGGCCTAGACGGTCAGGGCCCAGCGAGCCCAGAGCTGTGGCTCAGCCCACAGGCTGAAGATTTCGGGGGGCCAGAGGATTCTCCCTTGTGGTAATGGGGATGCCAGCCCTGGAGGTTGGCTTTCCTGGTTCGCTCATCAAATGAGGGTTCTTAAGTTTGCTTATGTGCCGTCTTATGTCAGACTTTGTATTCGAGGGGATGTCCTTTGGTTTGGCTTTTGTTTAAGTCAGGTTTAGGGGAGTATCATTTTCATAGAGCCAAATTCACCCTTTCTCCGCGTACAGTTCTCTGCTCTTTGACAAACACACACATTCGCGATACCTCACTGCCATCAGCACCCAGATCACTTCTTTCACCGCAAGGATGTACCTTGAGAACTCTCTATTCTATCCTTTTTTCTCTGCTAACCGATTAGGGATGCTGAGGTACACAAGCATGAGAGTGGTGAGTACTTGAAAACTGAATCTTTGCCTGGGAGTTCAAGCTATAGTAGTTAAACCAACTACTACATAATAATCTTTGCCAGATACATGTCTCAATGCAACTGTTTCTTTTAGGTACAAAACCTGAAAATGGTTAATATTTGAAAATTGCCCTCTTTGTAAGTTTGAACCATCAGGAATTGACAAATTTTATTACATAATAATGTGAACACACACATTTTAAGAATAACGGAGCTGTTTTTTTCTTGGTGAGCAACCGCTCTTTAGTTAGGGTGGGCTACTCCTTCAGGAATCATCTTTTTTCATTGTGTGTTCAGGATGTTAGCTTTAAGATGAGAAGTGGAAAACCTTGTTCCTTCCATCACTCCCGAAGCCCTCGAACGGCCTCCATCAGTGACCTTCACTAACTCCCCAGGGTTATTTCTTTGCTTCTATTTTCAACATGCCAGGTCTCACCTGTCTGGAAGAAAAATTTATTGAGTCTTTCTCTCTTAAATCCAGCTGGGTTCCCAGTAGCTAACATTGGTTGAGTGCCATCAAATTGATAGTTGTTTTATGATCATTATTGTACTTGATTCTCACAAACCCTAGGATGCTGGTAATATTTTACAGAAAAAAAAATGGCCACATTAATAGTGTTATGTAATCCCAGCACACCGTCCCATGTGTGCTTGGGATTCTCCTTTGCTTGATTCTCCTAGCAAATCCTATGTTATCAACAGGGAAACTGAGGCTTAGAGCATGAGGGTATAAGATATTTCAGGCTCAGGATGCCTGGGTGGCTCAGCGGTTGAGCGTCTGCCTTCCAGCTCAGGGCATGATCCCAGGGTCCTGGGATTGAGTCCCACATCAGGCTCCCCACAGGGAGCCTGCTTCTCCCTCTGCCTCTGTGTGTCTCTTGTGAATAAATAATCTTTGGAGGAAAAAAAGATATTTCAGGCTCTTGGGGCATCTGCCTAATGCTACTCCTGCAGCTTGGTCGCTCTGGACTTTGTCCCCAGCTGTGCAGCGTGGTTACATTTCTCCTTCATTGCCTGTGCCTGAGTCTCGCGGCCTCATTTACTCAAGGGTTTTGGGAGCCACAAATTACAGGAACTCAAACTGGCTAAGATTTAAAAAGGTAAATTATAAAGATAGAGAGTTATCAGAGCACCTGGGTGGCTCAGTCAGTTAAGTGTCCAACTCTTGGTTTTGGCTCAGGTTGTGATCTCAGGGTTGTGAGATAGAGTCGAGTTAGGCTCCACGATCAGTGTGGAGTCTGCTTCACATTTTCTTTCTCTGCCTCTGCCCCTCCCCCTCCTGTGTGTGCACGCTCTCAAGTAAAAAATATTTTTTTTTTAAAAAAGAAGATAGTTATTTCACAGAACACATGGTGAAAAATACTGTTAGGCTTCTGATAGACTGGCCCTGGGAATTAGGAAGTAATCAGGAACCAGGGCAGCTTGGCCTGGCCTCTCCTTGAGGTTACATCTTCTCAATTATTTGAATATTTGAATATTTGAATATTAAATCCTTTTTACATAGCCTACACCCAGTATCCAGTGTTTCTTAGGACCCTGCCACACATGGTGGCACAGACCTGTTGAGCAGCAGCAGCAGCAGCATCACTCAAGAGCTTATTAGAAATGCAGGGTCTCAGGCAGCACCCCGGCCTACTGCAATATTAACAAGGTCCCCAGGTGATTCACATGCACTTTAAAGTTAGAGAAGCTGCTAGCACTGGCTTAGAGCACAATTAAGGGAAACATGAATCAGCCGCCCCCACTCACCATCAAATGAGGAGATGCAGAAATGCCTTCGTAGTTTTTTGAACCCCTGAATAAGAACATTAGCATTGTTTGGTGCAGTCAGCATGAGGCATTCACTAGATGATCCATTAAAATGTGAGCTCCATTAAAAAAATTTTTTTAATTAAAAAAAAAAAAAAAAGGAATGTGAGCTCCATGAGGCAATGACATATCCTCTTACACCCATGCTCCTATCAGCTAGAACAAGCCCTGGCACATGGTAGACACTCATTAGATATTTGTTGAAAATTTTTAAAAAGCCTAAGAAAAAGTGCCACAGGACAAATGATTGGAATACAGAGGGTATTCACTGGCTCACCATTCTATGGTGCTTGACCTTGCTTCAGTAGGGGATGCTGTAAAGATGCACTCCATGGGAATTGTACTCATTAGGATGGGCTAGCTGCTGAACCAGATAGACCTGAGACTGTACAGTGGCACTGGATTTCCTGCTCACCGACTAGTACTCAGCAAGTTAAAAACTCCAACGGCGGGGGGGGGGGGAATCTCCAATGGAGTGTTGTCCTCCATGCAGTCATTCAGGACCCAGGCTGATGGAGGCCTTACTACCTTCAACAAGTGGCCCTGGGTGTCCCTGCATTTCAGTCAGCTGGAAGGGGAAAGAGATTGAAGGGGCACTTGGGAGTCTTTTCTGTAGCAAGCATGAAAGTAGTAGCTATCAGTTTCTGGTAGCCGGCCTTCGAGATAGCCCCGACAAGCCCTGCCTCCTGGTATTTATGATCATGTTTAGCCCCCTCCCACACGGAATGGGGTGACCTCTGTAATAAATAAGATACTGCAGAAATAGCAGTGTGTGACTTCCCAGGCTGAGCCTTACTCTGTTGGCTTGTTCACTCTGAAGGAAGCTAGCTGCCACATTAAGAGGCCATTCATGTATCCCCATGGAGAGGCCCGTAGGCCTCCCACCAACAGCCATGTGAGTGAGCCAGCTTAGAAATGGAAACCAGCCCCGAGCAAGCCTTCAGATGGCTATAGTCCCAGCCCACATCTCCACTGCAGCCTCACAGGAGAGCCTGAGTCAGACCACTCCTGACTGCCTGCCCCTCAGGAACTAATGAGATAACAAATATCTCTTGTTTAAAACTGCCAACTTTCAGGGTAACTTGTTAAGCAATAACAGATTATGAATACATTTCTACTCATTAGCTAGAAATCGGCCACATGCAAAGGAAGCTGGGAAATGTAATCTAGCCCACTAAGAAGAGGAGAACATGGATTTTGTTAAGCAGTCAGCAGACCATTCCACAGCAATAGACAGAATAATACCCAGAAGAAAATCAAGCAGAAATAGAATTGACAACCCAAGTTCAGAGCATAGAGTCCCTGGACACACTTTGCCCTTCTATCCATCTTTGCAAAGTCCACCCACCCTAACGGGCCATCTCTAGTCCCTGTCTCCTTCATGAAATTGTCTCTGTGCCCCTCAGGCCACATTCCCCTCTCTCTCCCTTCTGAATGCCTGTGCACTTCTTGGCTTGATCTCTTCTGTATGCAGCAGTAAATGTCACTAGTTCAGAGACAGGAGGCATCATCTGATACTGAATCGTGTATTTCCTTTTGATAGCTCTTACATCACTGTCTAGGATGATTATTTAACTTTTCATGTCTGTATATCTTGTCTTCCCAATTATATTTAAGCTCCCGGAGGGCAGAGATCAGCGGAGGTAAATGATCTGTGATTTGTGACCACATTAGCTCAATAATATGTAAAGTGATTTATTAGAACCACCAGATTCATCTTAATGGGAGTTGAATTTTAATAGGAATTCAGTCCTTCCCCTAGATCACTAAAACTGTGATCACAACCACATATTTAAGTTTCTCTTTGTGAAGCATTAGATCATATCTTCAGTGGCACCTGGGACAAGGGTAGTCAATGAATATTATTTGAACATAATTTTAACAGCAACTGCAAAAGAGAAACATGATTATATTTTGTATAAGAGATATATAAAATGTACCAAAAATTCAGCAAAAACAGTATTCTGGATTTCTTTTGACATCACTTGTTCACCTCTGGTTTAGTAGATCCCAATCAACTTCAAATTTTAACCATTTCTTGGTGTGATAAAAGCAGCCATCATCTTGCCAGCAAATGTTTATTTCATTTATTCTCATTAACTGCTCTTCATGATATATATTAGTCACTTAAAATAATTGCAGAGGCTTTATGTTCACCTTCCGTTTGAATCTTAGCTTGATGTTGAAAGTAATGGCTCAAGGACTGACAAATAGATATTGCTTATAATAAATTTATGAAGAGTTTATGAAGTGTGTGCACTGTTCTTTGTCAGGCATCTTGTAGCTAAACATAGCAAGCAGCCCATTTAAAGTAACAATGCTCACAGTAGAAGCTTTTAAGAGGGATCACAGAGTGCAGTTCCTCGAAAAGGCCAAGATAAAAAGTCTCCTTGTGATCAATTACTTCTGCTAACAAATACTATGGTGATAACTTTGATATTTTCTGTTCTTAAAAAAAAAAAACATGATTTTCCTACCATGTTGAGTCTTTTTCAGACCTCTGAACTATTAGAAATATGCACATTTGAGCTCATGGAATATGTAGTCTAACTGGCTGTGTAAATCCTTGAAATCAATTATTTACACTCTATATAAGGATTGTTCAAGGAAACTCAGGAATTTAGATTTTTAATATGCTGGGCCTTTCATTGTGAGAAGAAAGGAACAGGACTCTGGGCTTTTCCACAAAGATGAATGTTCTAATCTGACTTGAATCCCCACATGTTAAACACACATTTTTTCCTCTTTGCTGAATTAAATTATGGAATTGATTTGTTTTACAAATTCCATAGAAATAGCAATAGCTTTGAGCACCAGGCAAACTTACTAGGAGTACAAATATCATTGGTTAAAAGAAAAGATTCTTTGTGTTGTGCTTCATGCGTTCAGACCCCAGAGTCCCTGAAGCAATATTAGCTAAGTATGCCACACTCTGATCTTGTAAATAAAACATGACAATCTGAAGGTCAGAAACTGTTTTACTAGGGGGCTCTGACTGCTAAAAGTGGGGCCCATGATTGACACACATCTTCTATACAATTGTGTCCTTTATTCTGATGAGTCATCAGAGTTCAGTGTATAATCACATTTCACATGCTCCCTTCTAGAGAATTTTGAAAAATATGCCCATTGACTTTTAGCAGGTAGAGCTGTTTATAAAATATTGCAGGTACCACAGTAGTTGTTAATTTGTTCCTGTCCTATAGATTTACCATGATTGCATCGTTAAATGGTTAGTAGAGACTAGAAAGCTGGTTAGAAAGGATTACTATGAAAACATGCCCTGCAAAATTAAATTATGCTGTTATCACTCATAAGAAACAAAATAAATAGTAGACTACTTTCAGAAATAGTGGACTACTTTCAGAAAAAAATGTCTATTTTGAGATAGTTATTATCACTGATCAAAACTGTGTCAATCGAACATCAAATTTTTTAGCTAGAAAATATATAAATTGAAGGCACTAGTAGGTTTACAAAGGAAGAGGGATCACCCCCCTCAGACCAGAAGGGGACAATTACTGAAAATGAGTGAGAATTTAAGAAGTAGTGGCTATAGCTTCTGGATAATGCCCTGTAATGGGTCCCAGGTCAAGAAATACCCCTACAGGAGCGCCTGGGTGGCTCAGTCCATTAAGCATCCAACTCCTGTTTTTGGCTCAGATCATGTCCTCGGGGTTGTAAGATCAAACCCCACATCAGGCTCTGTGCTCAGTGTGGAGTCTGCTTGAGATTCATTTTCCCTCTCCCCCTCCTGTCTCCCCCTCCACCCCTCCCCTTCTGGAGTACATTATCTCCCTCTCTCAAATAAATAAAATATTTTTTAAATAAAAGAAAAAAAAGAAGAAATACCCCTTCATACAAAGAACCTGACGCTCACTTTCAATAATAATAAATAGGAAGCCAAGAAAACCCCATTCAACCCCTCAGCTAGTTTGGGAGAGACCCCCTCAAGAAGCTGCTAGCTTTATAAAAGAAAGAAAGGCCTTAAAAAGAAGTGGGGTGATGCATCATGTCCCTTAGAAGTGGCCCAGAGGTGGAACTAGCAGTTGACCCATGGCCTTGCTAGGTATCTTCATAATTGGAGGAGAACCACCACAGGGCTTGCTATGACCCAGTGGTCTGCAGGTAAGCCATCTTCCTCTGCCCCAGCCCTGGATTGGCTCTCTCATTGCCAGAAGGCCACAGCGGCCAGGAATTCTAGAATTTTATAGAAACAGAAATGATTGATACTAGGCCCTTCGATGGTACAGACATTTTAGAACAACATCTGAGATTTTTAACATAATTAGGGACCACTTGGCTATGGGTTGAAATAAACATTTAAAATCAAATTCTTTGCTATAATTGAACAGCAACTTCTTTCTTTTAGCATAAAACACTCTAGTTCCATCCACATCATTGCAAATGGCAAGATTTCCTCCTTTTTGACGGCTGAGTAATATTCCATTGTGTATATACACTACATCTTCTTTATCCATTCATCAGTCAGTGGACACTTGGGGCTCTTTCTATGGTATGGCTATTGTTGATAATACTGCTATATAAACATCAGGGTACATTACTCCTTCAAATCTGTATTTTTGTATTCTTTGGTTAAATACCTAATAGTGCAATTGCTGGATCATAGGGTAGTTCTATTTTTAACTTTTCAAGGAATATCCGTACTGTTCTTCAGAGTGGCTACACCAGTTTGCATTCCCAACAACAGTTTAAGAGGGTTCCCCTTTGTCCGCATCCTCGCCAGCACCTGTTGTTTCCAGTATTGTTGATTTTGGCTATTCTGACGTGTGTGAGGTGGTATCTCATCATGGTTTTGATTTCTCTTTCCCTGATCTGCGTGATGTTGAGCATCTTTTCACATGTCTGTTAGGCATCTGGATGTCTTTGGAAAAATGTTTATTCATGTCTTTGGCTGACTTCTTAACTGGATTATTTGATTTTTGGGTGTTGAGTTTGATAAGTTCTTTATAGATTTTGGATATTAGCCCCTTATCAGATATGTATTTTACAAAACTATCTTCTCCCATTCTGTAGGTTGCCTTTTAGTTTTGTTAATTGTTTGCTTTTCTGTGCAGAAGCTTTTTATTTTGATGAAGTCCCAATAGTTTATTTTTGCTTTTGTTTCCTTGCAAGTATTATTATATTTCTTAAATTAAAGCTATCAAGATTATATTTGTTATAATACGCGTAGAACTGTTATTTTTCTTTTCTGAAATACATTGAGCCACCTGTAGAGTACCAATTTACCCATCATATTTGCTTGCAGTGTGCCAGCATTGCTGTACTTCACATTATCACATCTGAAGCTAAATCAATCAACAAAAAGACACAACAAAAGAGTGTCTAACAGCACTCATTTTTCTTTAAAGAATAAAATATGTATAAAAACAAAAGAAAAACCAGAGATAGAAGCAATGTATGTTTATATGGTTTCACATGCACTAGGATACACTTTAATATCCTCTTAATTCATATGTCACCTAGATCATTGCTTGTCATGCTATTATTGTCATAGACCAATACCTTGACCAATACCTACAATGAAAATAAATTATTTGAAAAAATTTAAAATCATTCAACATACAAGCCAAATGATCACACATTTTTTTAAGATTTTTATTTATTTATTCGTGAGTGACACAGAGGCAGAGACATAGGCAGAGGGAGAAGCAGGCTCCCTGCAGGGAGCCCGATGCAGGACTTGATCCCAGGATCATGCCCTGAGCCAAGGGCAGATGCTCAACCATTGAGCCACCCAGATGTCCCTGATCACACAGTGTTAAAATAGTGTCAGATTTTTTTTTTTTTTTTTTTTTTTTTTTTTTTTTAGTGTCAGATTTTTATAGAAGTTTCTATATGCTTATTCTCAATCCCTGTACTTAACACAGACTGGTATCAGTTTGTGGACTGGGGCTGGTCCACAGACCACACAATGAATAACCTTGGTTGGTATAATCCCATTCACTGCACATGCCGTCGGTAAAAATTATTCTTTATTTAAATTTTGTGTCAAATACTCCTTGAAATAAGAGTCATTGGCAGTGACTTAGAAGTCACCACCCTCTTTCCATTAACCTGTACAGTATCATCTAACGTGTGTTCAAAAGAGGGCAGGTCATTCTGTACTAAATAACTTCTGTGAAGTGAAAGCTGTCTTCTCTCATTTGCCTGGGCATTTTTCTTAAACCATCACCAGCCCTCATCTTGTTGCTTAAAGAATTTAAGAAAGGAAATATTGAATGTGGCATATACCTGTGTGGGTTTTCTTCTGACCTTATTTGCAGACATGCTAATTCTTGGTGCCAGTTCAGTTCTGCAGATGTGTTCAGTTTCACCTCAGTCATGTTCTTAAAGCATAAAACTCTAGATGCCTTCAGGTCAGGGATTGTCAAACACCCAGCCCCAGATACCCGTTACCCAGCTCTCTGCCTTTGGCTTCTTACCCAGAGCAGCCTGCTGTGACGGAAGAGGATAGTACTGGAGACCAGATCCACTTCAGTTAGAATTTTGAATCTGCAGCAGATTCTTAGGATGCTTCCTGTGTGAACTAGACAAGTTGTTTAAGTGCTCTGACACTGATTTTCCTCATCTGTAAAATGTAGATAATACTTAGATGCCAGAATCTTGGGAAGGTTAAACCAGGCAAAGCAAATGCAGTGCCTGGAATATGTGGTTGAGCACACAGTAATGTTACTTCCCCTCCATGTCTACCTTCCCATGCCTCAGTTCCCCTCACCCCACCTCTGCCCTTGCTCTTTGGACCTTTGGCATTTTGCTTTGGTGAGTTTATTGCTTCACTCTGCTGAAGAGAAGGATAAACAAACCACTCAAAAATACATGTTCGCTAAGCATAGAGAAAAGGCTATGCTGATACTTGAGCTTTGCCACCTGAAAAAAAAAAAAGATGACTCAAAGTGGATACTAAGTAAAAAGGAAAGCTCTGAGGGGCAGAGCTGTTTGAAAGCAACTCTCTCAGAATATAAATGCAGCAAAACCAAGCACTGGGTGATTGTCCATCTTTGGGACCACCTTCCCATATTCCCTCCCCATCTCCCTGACAGGCATCATTACCTGAACCACGCGGCACATGCAGGGGACCATTTGATCTCTGTGTTGTTTCTCATTCTTTGGAAAATTATTTGCTTGTCTATGAAATGTGAAGATTTCTGTGATCTTAGGAAATTCTTTTAGCGGAAGTTTATGCTTTCTTGGGTTTTTGTTGCCTGTGAAAACTGATCTGTAAGCTAATAGCTCAGTACTAGAATGATTCACTCATAATCATCTAATTTAAACGTGCGTTTGAGAGAATACATTGAACAAATCAAGTCCATGTACTCAGAGTGCTTTATTGTCTATTGTAAGGCACAATCTGTGCTTTCTGGTCAATTGCCTAAGCCAACACTGCCATGCCAAACCCAGTGCAATGATTCCATCCCACACTCTGGGTTTGATGGGTTCACAAGTTCATGTACATTTTCAGTCAATTTAATTAAATAGGGCTACCAAGTGTTTAATTAACTTTAGTTATAAAATTAATGTAGATCATTACTATAAGTCTCAAACAATTTAGAAGTGAAATTAAAAATTAAAGTTGTCTACTCCTTGGCATCTACCCAAAATGTTTGAAAACTGAGCTCTAGGGCACCTGGGTGGCTCAGTGGTTGAGTATCTTCCTTGAGCTCAGGTCATGATCCTGGGGTCCTGGGATCTAGTCCCACATCGGGCTCCCCACAGGGAGCCTGCTTCTCCCTCTGCCCCTCTCTCTGTGTCTCTCATGAATAAATAAATAAAATCTTAAAAAAAGAAAACACTCCACAATGAACCTAGCACACATATCTTTATAGTTGTTTTATTTATAATTGCCAGGACTTGGAAGCAACCAACATGTAGGTGAATGGATAAATAAACAGTGGTTCATCTAGACAATGGAATATCATTCAGCACTAAAAGAAAATAAGCTAGCAAGCCATGAAAAGACCTGGAGGAACTTTAAGGGCACACTACTAAGTGAAAGAAGCCAATCTGAAAAGGGTGCACACTTTATGGTTATGACAGTATGGAGAAGGCAAAACTGAAGCCAATAAAAAGGTCAGTGGTTGTCAGGGGCTGCAGCTGGAGTGGGAGGTGTTGGGGAGGAGTGACGAGGCCGAGCACAGAGGATTTTTAAAACAGTGAAAATTCTCTGTATGATACCATAATGATGGATACATGTCTCTGTTTATTTGTCTGAATCCATAGTGTGTACAACACCAAGAGTGAACCCTATTGTCAACTCTCAAGTCTGGATGATCATGTGTCAATATAGGTTCATCAGTTGTGACAGACATACCACGCTGATCGCGGGTGTTGGTAATGGAGGAGGCTGTGCATGTGTGGGGATAGGGTAAATGGGAAATCTCGATACTTGTCCCTCAATTTTGCTATGAACCCAAAACTGCTCTTAATAAATAAAAAATAAGCTGTCTTAATAAAAAAAACTAAAGTTGCCCCTACCCCAAACCACTTGCCCAGTCAACACCCACCAACACAACACTCTCCTGCATTCCCACCATGGTCTTCCCAGTCCTTAAGTTGCTTCCATGTCTTGGCTCTTGTAGATAATGCTGCAGTGAACATGGGGGTGCAATAAGCTTTTCCAATTAGTGTTTTCTCTCTTCAGATACCAAAAAGTGTAATTGCTGGATCATAGGGTGGTTCTATTCTTAATTTTTTAAGAAACTTCCACAGTGGCTGTGCCAATTAACATTCCCACCAGCAGTGTATGATGGTTCCCTTTCCTCCACATCTTCACCAATACTTGTGATTTCTTGCTTTTTGATAATAGCCATTCTAACGAGTATGAGGGGACATAGCATTGTGGTTTTGATTTGCATTTCCCTGATTTGTGATGTTGAGCATCTTGTAATAGACTTGTTGGCCATCTATATGACCTCTGTGGAAAAATGTCTACTCTGATTTACTCATTTTTATTTGATTTTTTTGGCTATTATGAGTTTTTAAATATATTTTGGATATGAACAACTTACCAGATACGTGGTTTACAAGTATTTTCTCCCATTCAGTAAGTTGCATTTTCATTTTGTTCATGGTTTCGTTTGCTGCACAAAAGCCTTTTAGTTTGATATAGTCCCATTTGTGTTTACTTTTGTTGCTTTTGCTTTTGGTGTCCTACCCAAAAAATTACACCAAGACTGATGTCAAGGAGCTCTCTATGATTTCTTTTAGGAGTTTTATGATTTCACGTCTTACATTCAAATCTTTAATCCTTTCTGAGTTAACTTTTGTGTTTGATTAGAGGGTGGTCCATTTTCATTCTTATGCATGTGGCTGTCCAGTTTTCCCAATACCACTTATTAAAGAGACCACCCTTCTCCTACATGGTATATTCATGGCTCCTTTATCATAAATTCATGACCATATATCTGTGGGTTTATTTCTGGGCTCTGTATTCCATTTCATTGGTCTACCTGTTTGTCTTTGTTAATAAAATACTTTTTTGACCACTATAGCTTTGTAATATTGTTTGAAATCAGGGAACATGATACTTCCAACTTTGTTCTTCTTTCTTAAGAATGCTTTAGCTATTCAGTCTTCTGTGGTTCTATACAAATTTTAGGATTGCTTGTTCTGTTTCTGTGAAAATTTTGGAATTTTCCAAAATCTTGGAATTTTGATAGGGATTGTATTGAAACTGCATATTGCTTTGGGTAGTATGGATATTTTATCAGTATCCACTCTCCCAATCTGTGAGCACAGAATATCTTTTCATTCATCTGTGTCCTCTTCAATTTCTTAATGTGTTGAATTCTTTAAAAACGTGTAGAATTGTATCACAAGTGCTTTATATTGTATCCAAGCATGAATACAGCTAAGGGCACAATTTGCCTCTGAAGTGAAGGTAGAATAGAAGTTCCCTTACAAGTTTTCTGCTTAACTGATGAACTGACCTTTGTCATTTCCTCTGTAAAACGAGGTGACCAAAGCTCATGATGCTCGGGATACCCACAGTTACCAGGTTCCCTTCCAGTCCACTCATACAACTCAGCCCCCATCTTTTAAGTTGGATGCTTTAAAAAGATCATTTGGATTTTCTCAAATATGTTTATTCCAGTTGTAATCATAGGCATGTTCGTTAATTTTACACATTATGCAAACTAATGAAACATGATAACTAGGGAGAGAAGGAAGCAGAATTAGGCAGAGGGAGAAGCTGAGTGGTACTGTGATTATCCCAAGGACATTGCTTAATAAATGTCTTGCCCACCAAACTCCATCTCAGGATCTGCTTCCTGGGAATCCCAACCTGCCACAGTGATGCTATGCATTACAGCACTTAGCAGAAGGAAATAGAACTCTTTGCACCCATTTGGCTTAAGTATGATATCATCAGAGTGTGGTCAAACCTCCGGCACAGGGAGATTTAACCCCAAATACCCACTAGCCAAGAAGAGTACAATAGCCTTCATAAACATAACCATCTGTTCTTATGAGATACCCTGGCTAATAACCAGAAAAGATGGCAAAACTGGAAGTCTTTTTTTTTTTTTTTTGGAAGTCTTTTAAAAAAAAAAAAAAAACCTAAAATCCTAACAGTCGAATCTTATAGGAAAGTATGTTCCATGTAGTAAACATATTTAGGTTTAGAAAATCTAGACCTTCCCCTTTAATATTAAGATTTGATGTTCTGCCTAAATTAGAAACTGGGAGACTTCAAAAAGAAGAAAATAAGACACCAGGAATTCATCATTGCAACACAAATCTCTAAATCTTTTTCCAAGATGATAAATTTAGGCAAAGTAAGGATCACTCCTCATTACTGATGAAAAAAGAAATATGCTTGACAATAGCTGTGGGTGGACTTGCGACTTGGTCCTCAAAGCATTCAAGACTGAAAAAGAAAAAATTGTCATTATTTGAAATTTTCCATAGTGGTGACAGCTATCACACCATGCTGTCTTTTGACCTCACAATCCAGTCTAGCTGATCTGCTGCTAGAGGAGTTTTACTGATGACTACAATGTTTATTTAGCTGCTAAAATTATTCAACTCCCTAGATATAATGATAGAGATGTATTTTAACGTGAAGAGTGACATGAAAAGTGCCATCAATGGTTTCATTTGCAAGGAGAGGCGAACAAAGAAATAGAAAGGAAATAAAAACATTGTAATGCATCACATGTCAAGAATTTTTGAGTCCCTTTATTTTTTCTCATTATGTGTAGGGACTTCAGATATATTCGTTTCCCATATTCTATCAAGGTGAAAAATGACATCTCTCCTATCTATAAATAGAAAATTATGGCCTGCTAAAAATTACACTATATATCCAAATTCTACATGAAAGGAATTATAAATAGAAGGAAAGTTATGAATTGAAATGCTGTTGCGCTGAGAAATCTTCCTCACCAAGAATAAAGAGGTTAACTCATTTCCCTTCCATCTCCTCTGTATCATCCACACTTCTTTTATCAGACTTCTCTGACGGTAAGTTCTCATTGCTTTCCTCCTCTAGGCCTAGGACCTAGTACTAGGTTTGATGATTTCTCATCAGAACCACTTACATCGAGCATCCCGAAATCTTTTCTAACGTGTGTTTTTTAACAGATTCTAACGAAAAGGTGGGAAGGCATTGATTCTGAAAAGGAATGCAAATGTCTGATGAGATGGGGCAGTCATGGCATAACCAATAATCTATATGTTCCATATTCCTAGTGCTTCTTGGGGAAAAAAAAAAAAGGATGTACCATTTAATTATGGCTGCAATAATGTGTAACATCCAATCATAAAATCTCAGTAGCAAACAACAGTAAGTATTTATTTAGCCCATGAGCCTATGAGTCAACAAGAGTCCAGCTGATCTTGGCTGGGCTCTGTCTAAGTGGTTCTGCTGAGCTTACTCATGGATCTGTAAGGTTGACTGAAGATCAGTAGATCTAGTCTGGGCTTGGCTTGAGTGACTTGGCTCTGCTCCACATGTTTCTCATCTTCTTTTTGGGACCAGTGAGCTAGCCTGGGCACATGCTTCTCAAGGTGTTGCCAGAGGTAGAAGAGGGCAAGCCCAGTCATGCAAGTGCTTCTACTTTTGGGTCATCTCACATTTTTTAACATTCCACTGGCCAAAGCTCTTTACATAGCCAAATTCAAAGTCAAGCATCAGAGAAATAAGGTCCACCTCTTTAGTGGGAAGAACTGCAAAGTCATATGGCAAAGGGTGTGGCTACAGGAAGAAGGAAAAAACAAAAATAAGAAAAACAAAACCAGGGTCATAAGTTGACTCTACCACAGGGAAGGAGCATATATAGTTGCTCTGATATCAGGACTGCCACATATCAATGCGCAGATGTATCATGCACAATGGTGCCTGGCGAGAGGGTGGGAGGAGCTAGAATCCAGCCCACACCGTACTGCCCAAAGCCATGCACCCTGGTGTGGGGCTGAGGCCTTTTTCTAACAAAGGTGCTTTATGGGTTAGTGGAGCCCTGTTTGCATTTCACCATTAAAGGCTTCAAAAACTGTATCACTGTCCTCCCACTGAATACAATTTTAAACTTTCTCATCAGGTTTTTCAATACCATGCTCTTCTAGTTCAGTTATCCCCTTCTACTCCAAAACCACCTCCAGATATCATTTCAAACACATGCAGTACATATGAATCTCAGTACACAAACCCAAATTGAAAAGCATTTAATGTATTTTCTATAGCTAAACTTAATCTCCTTTTTTAGGCCCTCATTCAGTCAGTGGTAGAAAATTAATCCCTGCCAATTGAGCGCCGCCCCTTCCCCACAGTTGTGTCAAAAGCATGGGGGACTTAGATATCATCACATGGTCAGTGGGAGATCAGGTGTACAGTCGTCATATAGCCAATGAAATGTGATAATGATATGCACCCATAAAATCCTCCCACATGTGATCCTCCATGCTCCTTCCCCAAGCTGCAGCCTTGACAACCAAGAGTCAAAGATGGCAAGGCGACAAGAGGGTAAGAACCTGGGATCCCTGAATCATCGCCTAGAGTTAGAGCCACCTGCCAATCAGGAATACTTTTTTGGGATTTACATAAGAAGAAAGAAACTGTTAGTGGATCAAGCCACTGATGTTGGGAGTTTATCTTTTCAAGAATTAAAATAACAGAAATGAAGATAGTCGGTTCAGAGAGCAAGTTCACTGGGCCATATGGTGAGATGACCAGGCTGTGTGTAGAACAGACATGACTTTTGCGATCACTCAAAGTGAAGATCACTGGGTATTGATGGGTTTCTTTCTGACCATGTTAAGCTTCTCAGAGCAGATGTGGAATAAACAGAGTCCTGTTTTGAACCCCCAGGACTCAGCCTCAGTGATTTTAATACCCAGGTAACCATCTTCCCCTCAAGTGTTATCCTGTCATAATTCTTGGAAATTTCAGTATCCACATGGGTGATGGTTCCAGGGTGCCAGCTCATTTAGTCAGAAGCGTGGGGCTTAGGTTGGTTTCTCTAGAAACAGAACATGAAATGGAGATTTTTGTACAAGTGACTTATTGAAGGAGGACTCTCATGAGTAAGGAAGAGAGGAAAACAGGAAAGGACAGACAAAGCCAAACGGAGATGTAGTTTCAGCTGAAGTCCAGCCTCTGCCTTTTTTTTTTTTTAAGATTTTATTTAGTTGAGAGAGAATGAGAGCCAGAGAGATCACATAGGGAGAGGGAGAAGCAGACTCGCTGCTGGGCAGAAAGCCCGATGCCGGGCTCGATCCCAGGACCCTGAGATCATGACCTGAGCTGAAGGCAGATGCTTAACGGACTGAGCCACCCAGGAGTCCCTGACCTCTGCTTTAAAATGTCCCCATATAGCTGTCCCCAGGTTGAGGCAAGTGGGGGGATAGGACTTTGTACCCTCCCCCTAAAGCAGGCTCTGTAAGCTCTCAGGGAAAGGGCATAATCTCCCAGGCAGAAAGCAGCTCCAACTGACCAAGGATAATTCTTCAAAGAAGAATACAATTACGGCCAGAAGCAGCCAGTTCTCGCAGCATACTCCCCCGGCCCAGGAAAGAGCATCTGAGTAGAGTACCAACAACCAGTCACAGCGTGCTACCTGGACGACTCCTCCAGTAAGAAAATCTGCTTTTCTGTGCGTGGTCTTCTCCGTCAGAAGGAATCCAACCAGACCACTTTTCTCCAAGACAGTCTGGCCAACTGCCTCGGTGTAGCTACCCATGAAGCCTCACCACCCATCTAAGGTCATTATCACACCGACAGCTGCATCATAGCAAGGCACAGCAGAATGACTGCTAAAAGCTACATCTCCACCTAGAATAGAAAGCAGTAACATGCAGTGTCAGCCTAAAAGGTTACTACTCCCACCTCATTTCAGCTGAAATAATTTGATGTAGCCCTTAGCACTTTTATCTCATTAGGAATTTTGTGAACTTGTTCTGCAAAATAAAAGTAAAGGCAATGTGATTTGCTCTGCTAACCTCACTGGGGTCCATGGTTTTCATGCAATGTTTCCAATGTAGCAAGCTTTTCTGTCACTTGACAGAGTGATTTTGTGTTATGGCAACAGGATTATTTTTGCAATTTGAAAAGCCATTTCATGAAGACATTTTGGCTCAAGGCATGGTCAGAGAGCTCTTAAAATCACACTAACAGTGAATTGGGGCCCTTATCTTTATAAACTGATCAAAGACCTGCTTCCCTTCTATAATAAAATATTCTAAAACTTTTTCCCTTGCTGATGATTATTAGCCCCATTAAAAAAAAAATTCATCCACCCAGTCTATACAACTCCAGGGAAGACCTCTGCTTTCACCAGTAAGGAGTTTCATATATATATGAATATTTATTTTCATAATATATGTAGTTTCATATATATATAGATTACACACATATACATACATACATACATATATACATACAAAAAAACTGAAATGGTGGCCAAGGTTAGCATTATACCTCAGGTATTTTATTCAAAGTGACAAATATTTATTTAGCACAAATGTGCCAGACACTGCTAAATGCTAAGATTGTAAAGGAGAGTGAGACATGTGTCCTGCTCTCAAGTTCCTCACAGCCCATTGGCAGAGAAGGATCTGTATTCAAATAAACTACAATAGAACTGTGGCATGTGGCTAACAGAACAATTTTGCATGGGGTGGTTTAGGATAATGTCATTGAAAAGGTGGCATTTTATCTGGAGTTTAAAGGATGAGTACACATTGTCTAGTAACTGGAGTAGTTAATATCTGCACTTACAGAATCATCAGTGAATCCATCTTTCAAAGTTAAGAGTGGTCACTATTTCCTAAGACACGAGAGTTCTGAAGTTTCGAATATAAAAACCTAGTTAATAAACATTTTTGGTCTCTAAAGCCAATTCTTGCTCAGAAAAAAAAAAGGCTTGATATAGTATAGTGATAAAAGAAAGAAGAAAATTATCATTATATAGACCTTATTGTTGGCCATCAGATTATTTTCTCATTCAATTCAACAAACAGTACCCAACACTTAACATAAACCACACATGGCAATGATATTTAAGATGAAGAATAGTTGTGTGTGCAAAATCTGAATTTTAGGACTTTACAACAAAACTGCTGGCAGTGAAAGCTATTTTTTTAAAATATATCAATAGAATTATTTGATGCATTGCTCATGCTTTCTTTCAACAAAGATTTCTTGCAACAAAAATTAAAATGAAAGAATTCTTGAGGACACACAAACTGTACGCACCCCAAGGATGGCAGGTACATTAGTGAACACAAGGAGTATTCCCACCTCAAGGGAGTCTGCCGCCTGAGTAGCTCCAGACTATGGAAGATGGATTAGGCATTGCTGACAACCATGAAATTGATGTAGCTAGAGAATGATTCAAGCATAAGAGTTGCAGTCATAGTCATGGGATTTAGAGATGGAAGGAAATCCACTCATCAGGAACAGACGGTTGTTTGTCAAACAGTCATCCAATTTAAATAGCTCTTCCTGTATGATACCATAGGTCAGGATTAAAGCATTTGGGAGAAAAATTGGCATGTCGACCCACAAGCACAATGTGGGCAAGAATAGGCTACCCACTTGAGCTAACATGGTTCCAAGGCCCCCAACCATTTACATGCCCAGCATGTGCACTCTCACACTCATACACGCTCACACGTACAATCTTACTCCAAATCTCCAAATCACAGCCTGAA
The DNA here is from genome assembly GCF_003254725.2 of Canis lupus dingo. Taxonomy (NCBI): domain Eukaryota; kingdom Metazoa; phylum Chordata; class Mammalia; order Carnivora; family Canidae; genus Canis; species Canis lupus. The sequence continues at coordinate 16,292,133 of NC_064281.1, read as the reverse complement.
ATCTCACACTTAAAGAATTATTACAGTTTAAATGCTGAATTCATTCCTGGACCCAATTTAAGTAAAAATTCCACTAGAAAATGATCTATTTACTGTATGATCCGGCAATGCCATTCCTAGAGAAATGAAAACTTACATTCCCACAAAGACCTATACAGGAATGTTTATAGCAGCTTGATTTATAACTGCCAAGAGCTCAAACCACCCAAATTTCCTCCAACAGGTGAATGGATAAACATGCTGTAGTATATAGTATGTAGAATGTTTACCCCACGGAATACTACCCAGTGAGAAAAAGAAATGATTAACAATACAAACAACAGCATGGATGAATCTCAAAGGCATTATGCTGAGTGAAAGAAGCCGCTCTCAAAGGTCACATTGTGTATAATTCCATTTACAAGACCTTCTGGAAAAGGCGAAAGTGTAGTGATGGATAACAGATCTGTGATTGCCAAGGTTCAGGAGCAAGGGCAGAGTTTTGCAAAGGAGCAGCTCAGAGGTGGTGTTTGCTGTTGTGGTGGGGATTGTTATTAGGGGTTTTTGTTTTTGAAATGACGAGATTGTTCAATATCCTGATTGTGGTGGTGGTGGTTACACAAACCTATATACATGTTAAAACTCAGAGAACTATGCATCAAAAAAAAATGTACAGTTTGATTAAAAGAAAATTGAAGACCATACACCCCAGTCTCAAAATGAAAAACGGAGATGTATATTTAGGGACAATGTGGAAGGGTAATCTGCTTCCCCTCCTCCTCCCAAATCTGATTTATATGGAGTGAGAAAGAAGGATATTAAGAAGGCTTTTGGGACACCAGGGCGTGAATTTGCAGAGGGTGCAACGCGTGGTGAAGGAAAGGCATGGGTGAAGAAGGGAGGGTAAAGGACAAAGTAAATGGAGTCTAGGAAACCAAGGAACGTCTCTAGGACTCAGACCCATAACAGCATCAATTCCACAAAAGTTAGCAGGGGAGGTAACAGCTTTTAAAGCTGATTGCACAGCCCCCAATTTTTGTTCTTCAAGAGATAGCGGCTGGAAAGAAGACAGAGATTAATAAAAAGAGGTGGGGGAGATAAACAAACAGAGAGGAGACTTTGTTCCCCTAAGTACTTCTACCGGGAACTTGGCTTCCTGCCTTGAGTGGAATGGAGGGGAGTTTGCACTCTTTCAAATGGAGTGTCTCAGTCGATCACCTGCCTAACCAGATGATGTCCTGCCCTTGCCGAATGAACGTGAACCGTACGATGTCTTGTCAGTTTTCAACTCTTGAAATGATCCATCTACTTATGCTTTGGCAAGAAGCTGGTTTTGGCAAGGACAAGTAATCATCATCAGTTAAGCCTTCCAAACTTTAAGTCTGTCAGGTGACTCATTGCCTTTGGGAGCACACATTTATTCTAGATCTAATTCTAAATCAGTGGTTCTCAACCAGGGACGGTTATGCCCTCCATGGGACCCTGGAGACAGTTTTGCTTGTCACAGCTCAGGAGAAGATGCTCCTAGCAACCAGGGGGTGGAGACCAGGGCTCCTGCTAAACACCCCGCATCACACAGGACAGCCCCCACAATAAAGAATTACCCGGCCCCAAATGTCAGTAGTGCCAGGATTGAAAAACCCTGTTCTAAACGTTCTAATAATACTTGAAATTTTTCCATTGCCTAATTTACATACCACCTTTTCCTAAAATAACCTACTCATTAGAGGTTTTTTCCCTAACATGTGTGATGTGGCTGGGGTCTGGTGGGGTTTCTTGACTTCACAAATGAAGCTGTCGATCACCACGGGAAGCTGCGAACCAAATACGATTGCTCTGACTTGAAAACCAAGGCGCTGCAAGACTGCATGCTCATCCGCATATGCTAAGTACATTTTCCACATTTGGTACTTTTGATGGGGCAAATAAAACCCACACTGCTTTCTCAAGATCACACAAAGATCAATCAGTGTTCTCTATGGAAACATCGCCCAGCTCGAGGCAAAGCAAAGCAAATGTGCCACCTCTGTGAAGGGACAGTACTTCTTGTTTCAAAGGCTAATGACAGGTTAAGATGAGGAGTATTTTCAGGACTCCTCACTGTTTTAAAAGCATGAATTTTTCTCCTTCTCAAAGTAATAACCGAAAAATCTATTAATTTTCACTTTTTCACTATATAATAAAACTTGAACAGATCCATTTAAATCACCAAGCTCCATCTGTACCCCCTGCCCCCAGCCAGCAAATTCCCTATATACTCCAAGACACAAGGACTAGAAGGCAAGGGAAGCCCAGGTCACATCTCTTCAGTAAAGGTTTAATAGAAATGTTAGGTTGGCATCTCTGCTCAAGTGAATTCTTTCTATGCATGCAGAACCTTCCTTCTTGCATCAGAGACACTTGGATTTTTCAGACTTCTGACTCCTGTCTCTCATCTCCTGCCCCATCCAGGCTCAAAGCATCAGCACAAAGGTATATTATGCTGCTGTCTTGGTTCATTGTTCAGCTTCTTGTGAAGAAAGCAAGCAGTGAACAGTGTCGTGCATGAAAGGAGGCAGGTGTACCGCACCTTGCCTTCCAGCTTGTGTCTGACATTTTCAAACACCTAATAGAAAAATTGTGCACTAGCAGGACCCAATTTGTTTCCATTTCTAAAATGCCTACAGCATTAAATGGATGACTAAGAGCATTCACCCATTTCTCCCATCTATGCATTATTATGAGAGCAATACATTCACTGGGGATGACAAGGACATTTATTCAAAGACCACCTGCCCCAAAGGCCCAATTTTCTGCACAGAGATTCTTTTCTGTTAAAGGAATAATGTTTCAGCCTGCACTTAATAGCCACCTTACTCTGATGAGCTCGGGACACGGTTTGCATTTATGTCCTAGTGAAGTTCCATCAGGAGGCAGTGATTGCTTAAAAAACACAGACCTGGCTGGAAATTTCACTCACTGAGGATTTGGGAATGGAGGGTAGATACACAAAAATACGTGTATTAAATCAGTAAACAGTAAGTCTACTGTTCTAGGTTCCATAGCAGGTCCAAAATGACCTGCCTTCAAGAAGCTTAAGATATAACTGAAAACATAAGACAAATTAAAAAAAAAACACCAGAACTAAATAATTTCAGAACACTACTGATGTACATATGCCACTTACTGGAAATTCTGTATGATGGTGGTTAACGCTCAAATCATAAAAATCCCAACTTCCTTTTGGACAATTCAAAGAATATGATATCATATGATATCCAGATGACATCAAACACAAATCAAGTGAGGATTTTTCTGAAGACATCAAGGTATGGCAGCCATATGTGGCTGATTTCTAGAGTAGTCCCAATTTCAAATATTTTATCATCTTGCCAGATCCGGTGCTGATTTTTCATTGAGGAAATATGGTCTCAATACGTAGTGAAGTGCTGGATGGAGTCTCATCAGTAGGTTATGTCCAAATCTCACTGCAGGAGCAGTTTCCTAAAGAAAGTCTTAGAGATCAGGAACTCCCTCTTAAGTGAACAATTGTCTCAAGGAAGGAAGGTAGTAAGATAGCACTTGGTCCTTCTACCCTTACATTTTGACAGATGCCTCTCACTTTTGAGCCTTTGGGCCTGTGAAAGTGGACTGCATCACCTGTCATCATGCTAAGGAGCCAGAAAGCATGAGGACAGAGCAAGTTCCTGCCTTTGACAAGCAATGTACTTAATCAAAGAACAACAACCCTGGGACACAATAAAGACGTTGTTAAAAAAAAAAAAAAAAACCAATGAGTATTTTTATCCTTGTCAGGCTCTGACATTTATACCAGGATACATAACATGAATTCTTATTCTCCAATTAGCCACACGGCTCCTGACCCAAGGTTATGCTTATAAAGGAAGCGAAGAGAGTAGAAATGTGCAGAGAGGGATGGATGCCTCAAGCCAGCAAATCCACAAAAAAAATCCCAATGTGAAAGAGCCTTTGTATGGACTCCACGAACAATTTCTTTTTCGCATCTCCCTATTTTCTCTGGCTATGTGGAGGGTTTTCAAAAGAACCATCGGGTCAATAATAAATTGACAAAAAATGCTTCAAGCTACTTGTTCTGTCAGCATGTATAGACTCCTTTAATTCCCAAATGACTGTCTTCAGTAACCTTCCTGTTGTTATGAGTTAGGAGTACTGATGTGTGATGAATAAATTGCACCCACTGGTTATTGTCAGGAGCAGAGTTAAATTACATGTTTAGATTGGCATTCCTTTCTCAAACTTCATTGCCAAATGAAGCATGTGTGATAGGACTATGAAAGTCTTCCCTGACTCATAACAGAATAAAATAAAAAACAATTTCTAGATTATTGACCCCTTATAGGTAGGAAGAAAAATCCTAAGAGCCCAGCAGTATCAAAAGAGCTCCCGGAGATTCTTTCCTCGTAGGGCCATTTCTCTCTGCTTCTCTTCTACCACATGAAAGCTAATATTTCAATGTACTGATGAAATGCTTGAGATCCACTTGAGAGGACGGTTCAGATGAGAATGAACTTATTTCTGAAGTTATAGATGGATAATCAAAGCATATGCAGGCTGGGCATCATTCGCAACACTAATACTTTGACAGGGCAAAGCCTGCCCTAGTCTTTCACAGCATCCCATGATTCCCAGCTCTTTCCCTCCTGCCTTTTAGTGGGAACAGAAAAGAGGAAGAAAAAGAATCCCATTAATGAGAATTCGGTCCAAATTCAGGACTCTCTATAAGGCATCTTCTTACATTCCATCCATGTATTTGAAATGGGAAATAAAAATTTTATGCAAAGAGGCTCATGGATTTCAAGTAGCTACTGATGACTTACCAAATGAACTTGACTTTAAAAAGTCCACTTGAGGCAACCCTGTCGGGACACCCCTCACTTCTGAGAGCTTTCTCTGTATCTTTACTTAATAAACTTCTGTCCCTTTACACACTGCCCTGTGTCCATGAGATTCATTCTTCAACTCCATGAGACAAGAACCAAGCTCTCCTGTATCAGAGGGGAAAAATAACCCTGGTTTGACAATAGTAAGGACTCAAGTATCCTGTGAGTCTTCTTCAACATATGAAAATCCTTTTGGAACATCCCTTCCTTTTACTACCCCCAACCCCAAAGTATATAATCAGTTGCTCCTCACAATTCTGGGGCAACAGCTCTTTCTACGCATGGCTCCTATCCTCCTGCTTTAATAAAACCACCTTTTTGCACCGAAAATGTCTCAAGGATTCTTTCTTGGCTATTGGCTCCATACCGCAACAATGCTACTCCAAAAATATCACTTGGTGTACGCCTGGGTGGCTCAGCAGTTGAGCGCCTGCCTTCAGCCCAGGGCGTATTCCTGGAGTCCTGGGATCGAATCCCACATCGGGCTCCCTGTGTGGAGCCTGCTTCTCTCTCTGCCTATGTCTCTGCCTCTCTCTCTCATGTCTCTCATGAATAAATAAAATCTTTAAAAAAAAAGTTCACTTGATAATTCACCTATGTTCCCCCACATTTTTGTTCTGTTGTATGGAATATTTAGAAATTGAAACTTTTTTATTTAACAAGCTATTCTTTCAAGTATCAGTAACATTTACAGAGTTTTTAATATCTAACCAAGACATGGCTTTTAGTCTTGAGCTCAACCTAAAGGGGAAATTTTATCTAAAGTCATAAAGAAATTTTAAATAATTCAGTAATGTTATATACAATAGAAGTATCCTTATTCACAAACTATTTTTTAATATTGTAAGATAAAACAAGTAATGATAGTAAGCATCATGACTTTGAGAATAGAAGAGAATGATAAAATCAAAGAAATTAAGTAAAAATAGCGATGTTAAAGTTAATTGGCAATGTCAATATGAAGTCATTTGTTAAAAAACATTATGTATATATATAAAATTATTTTTTTCTAGCTCTGATTTAAAATGCCCTAGAAGCAATGTCACTCCAACCATAATACATAACCTTGAGTTTTTTTCCTCTGATAGTTCTCATTCCAAGGAACCTGGGCTCCTTAGAGAAATGGCAGATTCCAGGCCTGGGGCAAAGAAGGTACAATTACAGTCTGAGATACCTTGTGGGCAAGAAAAAAAGGGAGCTTTTCAAGATTAATTGGGTCGTGTCAAAAGGACACAGGAACCAAATTGAAAGTGCCCCTCCTACTGGCCAAAGTTGTGACCAACACACATCAAAAAGAACAATGTAGTTGTTTGAAATGTATTAAATCTATGAAAATCCATAAATAAAAAAAAAGAGAAAGCCAGGAGGAAAACTCACTTGGCACTATTCAGGGCAGCTCTTTTTTAATATTTTATTTATTTATTACACACACAGAGAGGCGGAGACACAGGCAGAGGGAGAAGCAGGCTCCATGCAGGGAGCCCGACGTGGGACTCGATCCCAGGTCTCCAGGATCAGGCCCTGGGCTGAAGGTGGCGCTAAACCGCTGAGCCACCCGGGCTGTATTCAGGGCAACTCTTAAACTGACTCCTTCCTTTACAAATTGGTGATTAAAGGAAAAGACTTCAGCATTTATCCTGGAAAGGTAGCTATATAGCTCTTCATTCCAGGACAATGCCAGTTAATAAATGTAAAATAGTAGAATTATATGACCATCATTTTGCAGCCCCCAGAGAAATTGTTGATTCAAGCCAGGATTATCAATTGGTGTTAGAAAGAAAGACAGACAGACAACTGTTAAAGGAACCGTAAATGGGAAAAGAGGCAGTCATGATGGGTCCAAAGAAAAACCAATCATTTGGGACGCCTGGGTGGCTCAGTGGTTGAACGTCTGCCTTTGGCTCAGGGTGTGATCCCAGGGTCCTGGGATCAAGTCCCCGCATCGGGATCCCAATCCCCACAGGGAGCCTGCTTCTCCCTCTGCCTGTGTGTCTGCCTCTCTGTATCTCTCATGAATAAATAAATAAAATCTAAAAAAAAAAAAAAGAAAGAAAGAAAAAAAAAACAATCAGTCTTAGAACTCTGGTCTCAAAGCCTCAAACTCAAGTATATGGCAGAAGAGTCAAGCCGTTATCACCCTAATCCAGGGCTCAATCTTTGTGTCACTAATGGTAGAACAAGCAGATATCACATGTCACCTGTTGTAACGCATTATAATGTACCCAACATCTGTGACCAATTCTAGTGGCAAATACTTAATGAGTACCCATCAAGCTTTTAGAGCCAACTTCCAGTTTACAGGAAATAGAACTAAATATAGCAAAGTGACACCACAAGGAATCAACCACACAAATCTAGAGAGTGAAATCATTTTTTATGGACAATTTGCCCATCAGTAAGTCAGGGTCATGAAAAAGACACTCTTTTGCAATAAAAGAGACTTAAGGGAAATAACCACCTGCAGTGGGTGGTCCTGGAGGACATTATGGTTCATTAAGGGGAATTTTGGAAACAACTGGGGAAATCTGAATATCAACTGGATATTCGATCATATTTGAAATGAGCATAATTGTAACTTCCAGTGTGATAGTGTTATTTCGCCAAAGATATTTTTTAAAGATGCCTATTTAGTAGCTTCCTTAGAGTAGTGTGCAGCACAAGCTACGCCTAGAACCAAGTGTGGTCCGAGGAACAGCAACACTGTCACCATCATCTGGGCATCTGGGAGCGTGTTAGAAATGCAGACTCGGGCATCATTACCCCAGACCTACTGAATCAGAGTGTGTGTGGCCACAAGATCCCCTTGGGATTCCTCTGCACACGGCACACTTCACGAGAAGCATGATTGTAGGGCCAGATCTTGCTACATAAGGAGACACTAAAGAATATTGAAATGAGGCTGTCCATTGCTTCTGCCTCCAGCTCCCTGTGTACCCGAGGATGTGCCTGATTGCACCCCAGAATGGATTGAGGCTTAGCCCCTGAGCCCACGAGATGTAGCCTCTCGTTTATCCATCTGCTATCATCACTCTCCTCTTCTGACTACTCTTGGCAGCCCCCAGTTTTCAACTCCAGAGTTGAGCAGAGGAGTCTGGTCAGAAGAGGTGCTGCTGTACACAGTGGGGTCAAGCAGTCACCCACTAAATATGCACAATTCTCCTGGAGGGGAGGAAGAGAGAAAGTGCCCCCTGTGACTCATCCCAGTTGCATCCCTTCCTGCCCAGACTCTGCTTAGTTCAGAGTTAGCTCTGCAAGCCTGCTCTTAATCTTTTGCAGGACTTTGTACCTGGGTGTTCTGGCATAAGTAGTGTCCCTCCAAAGTTCACGTCCACCCAGAATCTCAAAATCCAACCTAATTAAGAATTAGTGTCTTTGCAGATGCAGTCGGGTTAAGATGAAGTCATGCTGGAATAGGGTGAGCCAAAAACCCATTGTGACTGGTGTCCTTGTAAGACAAGAGAACTGTGGACACAGACGTGCGCACAGGGAGAAGGCCCTGTGAAGATGAAGGCAAAGATTGGAGTGATGCGTCTACAAGCCAAGGAATGTGAAGGACTGCCAGTGACCACCAGAAGCTAGGGAGAGGCACGGAGGGACCCACCCCTAGAGCCTTCAGAGCCTTGCCAACACCTCAGTTTCAGAGTTCCAGCTGCCAGAAACATGCAAGGATAAATTGTTATTGTTTCAACCCACCAAGTTCCTGGAGCTTTGTCGCAACAGCTAGGAAACTACTATGCTGGGCAGCCCTCCCATCCTGAATTCAAAAGGAATAACTTATTAGGATTACTAGTTCACATTGATCCAGTGTTTATTATGTACAAGGCACTGGACTAAGTACCTCACATGCAGCTGCCTCATCCAATCCTACAACAATCCTCTAAATGAGATAACTTCATTCCCCATTCTACAGATCAAAAACTGAAGTTTAGGGAAATCAAGTACCTTGTATACATTTATAAGTGAGTAAGTAGCAGAGCAGGATGGAATGCATCTGTCTGAACCCACAGCCCGTGCACTTCGTCCCCATGCTATGAAGCTCGGGATGAAAGTAGCAGCATGCTTTGACCAGGCTTTTTCGATGGCACGTGTCCCACTGTCACTCCGAATATGGATTTGTATCATTTCCCAGCCAGAAGGCAGCAAAATCCAAGGCCCTGAGAGTCTGGGGACCTAGGGACACTTGGAAAGCTATAGCTCACTCACTGGTATCTCTTCATTGTTTGTGAACACAGCTCACATCCCAAGTGAACCTAAAATAGCATTGGGTCAGCTCTATCCCATTAGATACTCAAAATACTCAGTCTTTTATCCCTATTAGGACAGAGATAAAGCCAAAAAACGTGATCCAAAACATACAGTACTGTTGCGTAGGTGAAACACGCCTGAGTTAAATGGTCATGAGCCACCTGCACTTGCCGCAGGCCAGGAAGCTTGGCTGAAAGTACTCCAGTAGTTTTACTCAATTGTCTCTCTGGATCTCCAGAACCCAGAGGCAAACTCTCATCGTATCATGAGGTCCATCAGGGGAAAGAGTCAACTAAGGAGCAGGTCAAAGTTACCCCTGAGTGATTAACAACTTAGATGTGAATTTAGATGTTTCAGGAGTCTCAGTATCTTAGGAGGATCTGAGGCTTTTAAATTACTGCTCTTTAGGTGTCTAACCAGTTAACATTTTTTGAGATCCTAAAATGACTCAAGTGGTTTCTTTTAGGGAAGGCAGGGTGTTTCTGCTTTCAGTGCTAGGGCCGGATAAGGCAGGGGGATGGGTCAGAACTTGAAGATAGAAATACTTGGGTTTTAGGAACTTTGGCTTTTTTTTTTTAACCATTTTAACAAATATCTTGTTAAAATACCTCAAGTTCCTGCCGCTTTTTCTCTGTTTTGTTTTCGATCCCTGCTCTGTGTCCCAGGTGGCCTGTGAAAGCGGTCCCGGTGAAGGTGGCACGGAGGGTCCTGTGTGATTAGAGAGTCAGTCCTCACCTACACTGCTTTTTCTTCCCACTTACACTGCCCTTTACAGTTTCAGGTCTATTATTGTATTTGATGTGCACCACACTTACAAGAGGTGGGCAGAAAAGGCATTCCTGTGGTGGCCCCTTGTGAAAGAGAGCTGGCTTTGAGGTTCCAGCAAGCGTGTGTCGGGTCTCAGCTACTCTTGACCAAAGAAAAGGAAGACGCCATTCCACCCACAGGCTTTGGGAGGGGCTGGCGTAAGGAGTTGAAAGGGACTCCCACTTAGCCAGTTAGCTCAGTGGAAGCAATCCTGGCAACCAGTTCAGTAACAGATGCTCCGGCCAGATGGCCCTCTCATTCATTTTACACATGAGGAAACTGAGTCCCTTCACTCAAATATTTATTGAACACTGTGCTGGTGCTACAGTAACGAGGGTTGCATTCTAATGAGGGAAGTGGACAATGACCACACAACTGCTCCGAAGAAAAAAAAGCAGGGGAAGGGGATCGGTACCGGGGTGCTGTTTTAGAGACAGCAGTCAAGGAAGACTTCTGGAGGATGCCTTCAGCAGAGCCCGGGGGGCAGGGAGGGAGTTAGCTTATAGGTATGCAAGGTGAGTGTGTTCAAGTTAGAGGCAGCCACAAGTGCAAAGGCTCTGAGGCAGGAGCGCGCTGCACCAGCGGCGGTGGGCAGCAGAGAGGCCGGGTGGCTGAGCAGAGAGGGGGAAGGGAAGAGTGGAAGGAGATGGGTCACATAATGGGGACAGGCTGGGGGCCGGGCAAATCGTGTAGGGCCTCGGAGGCAATGCTGTGAATTCTCCGTCTCGTTCTGAGTGCAGTGGGAAACCATCGTAGGGCTTGGACACAACAGTGACATAATCTGGCATTTTTAAAGGCTCGCTCCACCTGCTATGTTGAGAACAGACTGGAAACAGAAGACTAAAAGCCTGATCCAGGCGAGGGACAGAGGTAGAAACAAGAGCTGACAGTGACTTGGACCAGTGGTGACGATGAGAAGACATCAGAATCTTTCTCTAAGAGAGAGCCACAAGGATGGTGGGGGGTGTGTGTGTGAGTATGACAGAGAGAGAGATGGGGGGCTGAGGGAAGTCAGGGGTGACTCCAGTTTATGGTGTGGACCCTATAATCCTGCTAACCGAGACCAGGGGCCAGCAGCGTCTTATGTAAAGGGCCAAATGATAAATATCTTCAGCTTTACAGGCCAGACAATCTCTTAAGACCACTCAGCTCTGCTGTTGGAAGGTCAAAGCAGCTATTGATAATAAGTACATGAAGGGGGCATGCCAGTGTTCCAGTAGAACTTTATTTGGAAAACTGAATTTGCTCGTGGTCACCCAACTCGCAGGGAGGTGAGATGAGGAATGGGACCTACTGATCCTCGCTCTAGTGTTCTTTGTGCCATTGGGCCACTCCTTTTTTTTTAAGATTTTATTTATTCATGAGAGACACAGAGAGAGAGAGAGGCAGAGACACAGGCAGAGGGAGAAGCAGGCTCCATGCAGGGAGCCCGACATGGGACTCGATCCCGGGTCTCCAGGATCACGCCCTGGGCCAAAGGCAGGTGCTAAACCGCTGAGCCACCGGGGTGCCCCCATTGGGCCACTCCTAATAAAACTTCTCCTACCATTGCCAGTATGTGAGGATCACAGCGCGGCGGGCACTAGCTGACGTGCCACCAGGCGCTCGGTGAGTCCCCCGCACAGGGCACCTGCAACACACGTCGCAGACAGAGCGCGGAGGCTCGCAGTACATCCTTGGCCTAAGTGGTATGTTTGTTTGTGCACCTCTGAGAGGTGCTCCGCGTTGTCCTGCTTCCATCAGGCTTCAGTAAGGTCGCTGCGGCGAACTTGGGGCATGTTGCTCTTTGTCAGAGTAAATTTGCAAAACTACTGCCAGTTATGTCTTCCAGAAGCAAGAAAGGAGAAAAATATCCCACTGCATCATCTCAATAGCTCTAACAAGATGAATCTAAAATTGGGTTTTGTTTTCCTCTTTGCCTTGTGCCAAGAGATAAAAAAGGGAGAGAGAGATCCTGGCCGTGTTCCCCGTAATAACCTTTACTCACCGTGTGATGAGCAGCTGCCACCTTTTTGGTTAGCCCGAGTCTTCCTGTTAGTTCTCTATGGCTCATAGGGGTCAGTAGCATCGTAGCTGCAAGAGGAGGTAACCGGTCGTCAATTGTTACTGGCTTTTGTCCTGGTTGGCACCCTCCACGTTTGCATCTGTAGCCTCTTTCCCTGCACCCATCGATAACCAGTCATTCAAAACTCTCCGTGGCTTCCTCATCCTAACCTCAAGGCCCCTGGAGCTCTTCCAGCATATGTCCGGCCACTTCCAAAATGCTCTCAAAGGTATAGGAAAATCTGGTGGTCTTCTACCGCCAGGAGGTGACAGGAGACATGGGAAGTGGTCTACTGCCCTTGCCACCTAGACCCTGCTGGGTATGCTCCCATTTCCACTCTTGACAACACATGATGAGGAAACCTTTGGCTCTTTCTTCTCTTTTCTGGTTCAAGCCTAGAACTAAAGCACATGACTCTCTGCCCTCAGATCCCCAAACTTGTGTGAAGGATTTCTCATGCTCATATCCTCGTGGCCAGTGTGCTGGAGCCAGCTCATGGGGACTCGCTAGAGCCAGTTGTATATATGTCTTTGCAGCACCACCAGCAGTGATGCTGTGTGTGTTGGTAACTTGAACACGGCCATGTACAGCGGCAGTCTTGACACCACAGAAGGTGGAAGACACCACAAACCAGGGCTTTTTTTTTTCTTGGATAGCCATCTGTTAAACATTTACTGGCACGTCACTGCCCATTACACTTCATGACTCGATGGGGATGGGGGATGTAAGGTACACATGTCACAGAGCCCCTTCTCAAGGACACACCAACGTCTAAGCAACTCCTCTCTGCTTTTCACCTCCCCTCTCACTTGCCAATCTGTGTAAACTCCCAAGTATAATGCACTAGAACTCTCGACAGGAATTCTTCCAAAATCTGCTGTGTAAGGCACTTGGCTCCCACCTCCACACATCCTAATTTCATTGGCATGAGTGTACCCTCAGCCTTGGGGATTTTAAAAGCTCCCTAGATGGGGCACCTGGGTGGCTTAGTGGTTGAGCACCTGCCTTTGGTTCAGGGAGTGATCCCAGGGTCCTGGGATCAAGTCCCACATCAGGCTCCCCGCAGGGAGCCAGCTTCTCCCTCTGCTTGTCTTTCTGCGCCTCTCTCTGTGTCTTTCATGGATAAATAAATAAAATCTTTTTAAAAAAAATAAAGCTCCCTAGGTAATCTTAATATGCAGAAAAGTTTGGGAACAACTATTCTAAGGCTTTGGTTCTCCACCTGGTTGCATGTTAGCATTATTGGAAGTTTGTGTGTAAATATACGTGTATGTGTATGAATATGTGTGTGTATATATGAATGAATACCCACCAAAAATCAACTAAAACTAAGTCTTTACAGGTAAAGTCCAGGCACTGGTAGGTTTTTAAACACCCTAAGGTGATGGTGATACAAGGAGGAGTTTGAGAAGGACTAGTTGGCAGCATGTTTTGGCTCCACTAGTGTTAAAAACTATGCTGGTGAATCTCAAAGCCTTTTCTCCGAATCTGTTTAGAAACTCAAAAGCTGTGAGGTGTCATGCCTTTCTATTTTCCTGCTATAAGCATCCTCCCTTGTGGCAATCTGTATAGAAAGGTTTCACCACTGCCTGAATGATGTGAGACATAGAGAGGGGAACATGCGTTCCTGTGGATGAATAACAGAGGTTACTATCAAAATATGACTCCACTACAAAGGTATAAAATAAAGCCTTAACAACTAGGTTCCTTGGTTTTCTTCAAGAGAAAAGGGAAAATGGGATAATGCCTAGGCGTCTTAGTTCAGGCTTCTAGAACAAAACACCATAGACTGGGGGGCTTATAGACAACAGACTTATTTCTCACAGTTTTGGAGGCTGAGAAGTCCAAGGTCAAGGCACCAGTAGATTCTGTGTCCGGCGAGGGCCCATTTGCGGGGTCATACAGGGGTGTCCTCTTACTGTATCACCACATGGCTGAAAGGGTGAGGGAGCTCTCTGGGTTTCTTTCATAAGGGCATAAATACCATTCATAAGGAGTCCACCATCATGACCCAAGCACTTCCCAAAGGCCTCACCCCCTAATACCATGACGTTAGGCGTTCAGATTCCAATATAGGAATTGGTGGGGGGAGGGACATAAGCATCCAGTCTATAGCACTTGGATTCTGTTGGGGGTGGTGATGGTGGCAATGGTGGCAGTTTGTTTGCTTTTTAGAGTTTAGGTCGTTTTTCTTTTTTTTTTTTTCCTCTCTTTTTTTTTTTTTTTTTTTTAGGTCGTTTTTCATTCTTTCCTCCCTCCCCCCAGAAGCTCAGATCTCTTTAGCAACGGTGTGGCAATGGAAGTTAGTACAGTTACTCTGTAGCCACATCGTTGCACATTCTGGAAGCTCATTCCTCTAGAATGCACAATTAAATCCTGTCTTGTGGTTTTTTTTTTTTTAATTAAAAATCCAGTTAGATAGTTTATAGTTCTCATTATTTTTATAATCTCACGGCCCAGTGAACCCTCAAATTACTTCTCCCTACAAGATATCTCCCCCTTCCATTGAGATTTATTTAAGAGTTCATCCACCAGATCCATACACCCAGTGGTGGCGGTGGTGGGAGTGAGGCCGGTAAAAATACTCAAGTCGTTGCCAGCTCCACTGTGTCAGTGTGATACTGAGATGAATCCCATAAATACATCAACATTCCCACCCGACTAAGTCACTTGGCAGATATAACAAGCTCAAATGCAACATGGAAAGCAGCATTTTGCAGTCAGACGGACATGGATTCGGATCCCACCTCTGCCGCCAAAAAGACACGCGGCTTTGGCAAGTTACTCATGCTCTCAGAGCCGGTTTCCTCATCCCCTAACCAGCGATAATCATACTTTCCTAGAGGGCATTACAAGGATCACAGTTAATGTGTTTAGAGCTAGAAATTTAATACATTAAATGGTTCTTTTATATTGTTATTTTCAGGTCCAGGCTTAGCCACAAGACCACACCACATACTGTAATAAGGGTTTTGTTTTGTTTTTCCCACAAGCAGAGAGAAACAGCGAGCTTTCATTTTCCTTTTGTATTTTAATATGTGAGCAACCACTAACCTGTACGCGGCCTTCAGCATGCTCTGTACGCGTATGATGAAAGGACAGGGAGGCCAGAAGAATGAGTGGGAAGTGTACCGCGCAAATGATCAACTCTCATTTTCAAACCCCCGAAGTCACCAGTAAAGATTGATCTGCAGAGGGGCATGTGTTCTATCAGAAAATGATTCAGGGACGCCTGGGTGGCTCAGTGGTTGAGCATCTGCTTTTGGCTCGGGTCATGATCCCAGGGTCCTGGGATCGGGTCCACATCAGGCTCCCCATGGGGAGCCTGCTTCTCCCTCTGCCTATGTCTCTGCCTCTCTCTGTGTGTCTCTTATGAATAAATAAATAAACTCTTTTAAAAAAAAAAGAAAAGAAAAGGATTCAGATACCGCCCTTGTTCTTATTTCCAGAGCTCACCATTCATTAGTGCTCTTCTAGCTCTGACAACATGAAGAGTGGCTCTTGGGCATGAGAAGTAGCTGCTGCTTCTGTGTTCTTCCAGCTGTATTTGATTTTTACCTCTACAGAACACTTGGCATGTTTTCATCAAAAATTGTCTTTACTTATTTGCCTCTCTCCCCCTTCCCTCGTATTTCTCAGCCTCACGGGCACTTTAGGATCACCGGGTAGGAGGGCCTTTAAAAGATCCTGAAGTCTGGGTTCTACCCCCAAACATTCTAATTTTGCTGAACGTGGTGCAACTTGGGCATTCTTTTTTAAGCTCCTTGGGTGACTATAATCTGCAACCAAGGTTCAGACCCTCTGGCCAGCACCCTCCCTAGAATGTGGACACCGTGAAGGCATGACCGTGTCCTCCTCAGTTTCATGTCCCAGGTGCATAGCATAGTGGCTGGCACAAGAGTTACTCAATAAACATAAATAGGTATTTAAGATCTTGGCATTTCTGATTCCCTCCCAACTATGGAAGGAAGTGATCATCATATCCCTGACGTTCTGATCCTAGAATCTTGGTCCAGTAATCCCAGGGGCTCTTGTAATTAGATTCCCATGATCACCATTTGGGTCAAGCACTGGATAACAGGGACACTGGCGGTGGTCCCCCAAACCCTTCCTTTATGAATTGAATAGATAAAGAATAACTCCATGTCACATGGAAGCCTGGGGGAGAGCTCTCATCAATCCTGTTCACAAAGGAAAAGAATTCCCTCCCAGGAAGTGCTTAATGGAAATGAAAAGAAGACTGCAGCAAGATTTCCTTCTCAGGCCGACTTGACTTGAGGTACGCCAGCATGAGACCTTATTCTGTAAGCCCCACTGCTACTCTGTCTGATCACGTGTTTCACTGGGGACACATTTATCGAATGGATATTTTGTGTAAGTTTCTGAAATAAGTGCTATGAAAAATACTAGGAAGTTTCGGCATAATAATAATACGTCAAAAATGCATAGAACTTTCAAGTTGACGAGGCACATGGTGCGTTCTAAACTTGATATTTCAAAAGAGTCTGTTCAGCCCAATCATACACCAGTGAACTCACAAAGGTATCCAGTCCCCCCTTCACTCCCTTTGCCATGGTTACGGCAAATTCTAACACTTTGGTTTCCACATCTAAAGCCAGCCTCACAGGAAAATAAGTTATTACTTGCCCAGGAATAATTTAAGAAGTTCTAGAAATACCTCACAGCCAAAAGCACCTACCTACCTCCCCCACATCTGAAATCCCAGCATTTGAGATTCTTTCCTTCCTGATATCCTGCTAGGAGGAGCAAGAGAAAGCTCTCACAACTTAATGAATTTATCAGCTGCTTCCTTATCCCAAGAAGCACAGAAGAAGAAGGGGCAGGATGAGTGAAAGTCTGGAGGAGAATAAAGACAAAAGTGCTGGGGAGCCTGGAAAACAAATCTCTCCACCTCCATACTCCACTTACGGTCAGTGGTGAGTACTGCCCCATTTCTGCTATGGGTGAAGTGATCATACACTCAGGATGTCCAAAACCAGACAGCTCCACTCCTTCTGTCTCAATAAGCTTCTTCAGTCTGCTAACTTTCACTTACTTGACATATTTTGTTTGTGTTGTTAAACCTTCTGAATATAAATTGCATATAAACGGCTCCAGATCGCCTGAGGGGGGAAAGAAAAAGTATTTCTCAACAGGGGCCCTTACTGGCATTTTGGATGGGACAGCTCTTCCTCGCGCTAGACATTTTCGCTCTCTCCCCCACTTCAGCAAATGGAAGTAGCACGCCCCCCAGTCATTGTGACAATCAAAAATGCTCCCACACACTTCCAAATGCTCGCTGGAAGCGTGGTACTGGCGTGGGTTCAGAATCGCTCATTTTACACCCTGAGCCAGCAAGACACAAAAGGCTCACAGCCATCTTGTAGAGGCATTTTGCCTACAGAATTTTGAAGATGAGGTTGTCATCTTACCCTACCACCTTCATTAACAAACAAAGCAAAAATTAGAACTTATCCAATCACGTGATGCCCTTCTACCAGAAACAAGAAAGAAAGAAAAACCAAAAAGGGTTTGTCCTCCCCTTTATGAGAGTTTAAACATTGTATATGTTCCTCTCAAGCCTTCTCTGAATTGGGTTGTTCTCAGTAAAACTCCAATATACGTGACATTTATTTTGAAACCTTCAAAGAGGATTATAGAAGTAGTGATCTCTGAGATACTCAACGCAACTTGAACTTGACCCCAGATGGGGAAGTTATGTCCTGTAAGGAGGAACATTTCAGTGTCCCTCAGGGGGCGCCATAACCCCTTCGCAGGCCTCTTCTGTGGCTAGGCTGGTCTGCAACCCAGTTCCATTATCAGAGGATTGGTAGCAAAGAATAACTCTCAAATGTGGTCCTCTGGGGAAACAACCAGGCCAATTCTGGTAGCCCCATGGCCCTTTGTCTGTACCAAGGTCTCATAATCCATCCTGCTTGGATTCCTTCCCCCAACACAGTTTGATTATCTTTAGCCATGGGTGATACCAAGGTGAACCAAACTGTCCTAATTCCAGGCGATGGGTCCCAACTTAATTTCCAAGGTACTAAGCATTCCTGTGCAAGGGATCCTGAACACTTCCATCTGTTCAGACACACAGGACCTTGTATTCTTCTCACCAAGAAAGAATCTGAGTTCTTTTTCTCCAATTCCCTATGGCTAAGCAATCACTTGAAATATTCCAAGTCTAATTGCTGAAATAATGTCATCAGGCAGTAAGTACAAGGCTGTGTCCTCACTTTGCCAAGAACAGATATCAGGGAAACAGTCACTTTCTCTGTACTCTTCTGATTGGCATGTGTATGAGTGTGATATATATATACATTACATATATATATGTAATTTTTTTGGTAAATTTTGAAGGCAGACCCAACAGTGCTACTCTTGAGTATATATGCAAAAGAAAGAAGTGTCCAAATAGCCCTTTTCTGTACGTTGTCCACAAAAACACCTATAGAAGAATGTTTACATCAGCTTTTCTCATAGTATGCAAAAAACTGCAGAACAACTCAGCAACAAGAGATGGGCTAATAACTGTGGTACGGCCATGCAATAGAATACTACCTAGCAGTACAAAGGAATGAAGTGCTGATGTATACTACAACCATCTCGAATGTATCATGCCTAGCAGAAGGAGCCAGAGCAGGAACAGGTGAAACTAATGTGTGGCATTGGAAATCAGAGTAGTGGTTTCCTCTTGGAGAGGGTGTCATTTGTGTGGGAGCATGAGAGGATTTTATAGGGTGGCTGAATTGTTCTCTATCTTTATTTGGGTGGTAGTTTATGAGTATACAGATAGAAATTCACAAAGGCACCTGGGGTGAGCATCTGATTCTTGGTTTCTGCTCAGGTTGTGATCTCTAGGTCATGGGATCGAGCCCTGTGTCGAGCCCTGCACTCAGTGGGGAGTCCGCTTGAAATTCTCTCTCCCTCGCCCTCTGCCCCTCTCCCCACCCCCCCACCCACCCCCACCCCCGCTCATGCATGCACATACATTCTCTCTCTCTCTCTCTCTCTCTGAAATAAATAAATCTTTTTAAGAACTTTGTCAAATGGGGGCACCTGGGTGGCTCAGTGATTGAGTGTCTGCCTTTGGCTCAGGTTGTGATCCTGGAGTCCCAGGATCGAGTCCCGCATTGGGCTCCCTGCAGGGAGCCTGCTTCTCTCTCTGCCTGTGTCTCTGCCTCTCTCTCCTTGTCTCATCATGAATAAATAAATCAAATCTTAAAAAAAAAAACTTTGTCAAATGATACACTTAAGATTTGTGTATTTTACCATAGGTAAATTATTCCTCAATACAAAAAATTCTAGGGCAAATGCAAACTGATGTATTTAGAAGTTTCAGCGAAGAATTTCTCTTATATGCAGTAATACATATGATGCCCAATGTTTATACTAATATTTCTCTCACCTATGTCATACTTTGCGAAATCACATTATTATGCTTTCCTCAAAATTATGTAATTCAACACAAGTTGATGGGAACCCTTTCTTCCAGAGGGCTGTTTGAACTGGAGCGGCATCCAAGAGAGTAAGCAAAACCCCTCCGGTGAGTGAGTGGTCTCAGTTTAAAAGCAGATTTGCTAGGAAGGCACTTCATCCTTATCCCCAGAATCTTGCCAGGAATCCTCAAGACAGACCTCCTTTCATGAGGCCTACTGAACTCTCCAATGACTGTCGGAACAATAACTGCCCTATGCCCCAAGTTTCTTCCTTTTCAAATCCAGTCTTTGCCCGTGTGAATAATTTATGACAAGTCTGGTTTAGAAGACAAACACACAGCCTCTACCTGATTGAATGGCCCTTTCAGCTTTTCAAAATGCAATAAAGCAATTCAGTGATCTAAGATTGTTTTCCCAAGCAAGCATTTAATTACTGCACAATTACTGGACCCTGCATCTAAACTGACACTCGCTAACTCCAGAGCAAGAATAATCTGAAAATAAAGAAACTATTTAGAAAATCATATTCCAGTTGTTTACAACAGCACAGTGGGCTTCTTGACTACTTATCACATTGTTTTATCATGGTAAAACAAATTAGAATTTCAAAGGAAGTTGTTGCAGCATTGCTTATAGGGTTTTTGTTTCCCAACACGCTAAGAAGAACTTGATGAAAGCTTGATTTATTATTGCATGTCAGAGTTCAGGGCCACTAGCGGAGCGCAGCAGAAGCAAACCCACCCACAAGCTAGACCGAGTAAAGGACATTCCACTAATGCCGTATATTTTATCCAAATGTGAATGCATTAGGCACCTAAGTTGCAACTATAAAACCTAAAAAACTTTTAATTCACGCCTGCTTACGGGTTATGAGACCATAGCAATGGAAGGATAAAACCGAAAAGCATTGCCTTCTCAAGGAGGAGTTAGAGCCAGAAAATCAAGACCTGCCAGTAGATCCTCAGGACCAGCCTGAGATACCTGCACACTCATTGCCAGCTCCATGACTTTCTTCTCAGGTTTTCTGGAGTACTGTCTCTAACGGCATGCATTAAGAGCAGGCCCTGAGACTCACGCTAATGTACAATGTGATTTATCAAGGAAGAGCTCCCAGGAGAAACCAGTAAGGGTGAGAGGAAAGGGGCAGGAAGCCTAACAAGAGTATGACCTCAGAGATCTGGGGATCTCAGCTCATGTGGACCCCTTGGGGGGCTCTGAAATCTAAATGCCACCTCGAGGCAAAAGAGCACCAGCCAGTCATCGGCTAATGGACCCAGAGTGGCGCTTGGGGGAGATGAACTCCTAATAACGTGGTTCTCCCCTGGTGTCTGAAAGTTGGCTCCAGTAGCACAAAGATAGGCCCCTAAAGAAAGCTGAAGGCAGGTGTGTTCTGGTAAATGTTTAACAACTGGTTGGGGGCTGAGGTGGAGGAGCCTTGATTTGTAGCATTTGCTGATTTCTGCCATGTAAATACTCCCACCGTGGCCAGTGTCTAACTACCAACTTGTCATCACTGACCATGGGGGCTTGGAAAGAGATGCACAGATCCTCCACTGTATCGTAGTTCTATTATACAGCCATAATAATACACGTAAATAACCTCAAGAGCATAGATGAAAGTAATATGTAGTAAAATAATTAGGAAGTAAGGAGTTGTCTTTACTACCTTTTGTGTAATATAATTCGTTTTATTGTAAGCGTATATAGTCAATTCTCGTTATTCACGATAGTTCTGTAAAGTTGCTGCAAATACTCAATTAGCAAATACCGAATTGTCACTTCTAGAAGAACTACAGGGCTAGTTTCCTGCAGACCTTTGGTCAAAATATTTTGCCAACCAATCAATGCATGACTTTGTTTCATGTATGTTTCTGTTTAAAGACAATTTATTTACTATATGTTGCTGCTTCATTAGCATTGAACTCATGACCAACAGCTCTATAACTCATGCCTGAACAAGGCTTATTTAACACATGTATTTTCTCCATAAAGCATATCACAACCTTTTTGTGCTTAGGAACACGAGTCAGCACTTCAGCACTACACTTAGGAGCCATTTTCAACAGTGAAATCATCCACAAAAAGCACAAAAATGTGAAAAACCTGGCACTAAATATACCACAAAAAGGAAACTCATTTACAGTATGTGAGGGCTGGAACAAGAAGGTCTTGTTTGACCTCAGCTAGGAGCGTGCAAATCAGGCAACTTGAATTTTTCCAGCTCTGCACATGCACATGTTTACAAATGACCACAAAGGTGCCCCAACTATTGATTTGGGGCTTACAAATAAATTTTAGCGAGTAAGCGAATTCACAAATATGGAATCCGTGAATAATGGGAGTCAACTATATACATAATTTTTAACAATGACTGTGTTTAACAGCCTACTCAGAGAATTCCTGAAAAGTCAGCAGTCAGCTCTTGTGAGCCTAAATGAGCCAGCTTCAACACAGCCTTGACTGGACTGGACTGGACATTATCTTGACCACCATCTCCACTGGTCTATAAACCACAATGCAGAACCAGGTCCAGTTTATTTCATTATTCTCGCTCTTAGCTCAATGCCTTGCTCATGGCAGGTAATCAGAAACTGTTAATGGATGGATGAATGCAGTGCCCCTCTTTTTATTATAATGGCAAAATAATAAAACTCACATTGGAAGAACACTTTTATGTTTAAAAAGTGCCTTCCCATCCAAAGGTTGTCTGGTGCTCGCAAAAAATTCTATGGCCAGCATTAACAATTGTACAGATAAGAAAATGAGGCTCTAAGATTTAGGTGACTTCCCAAAGATGCCAATCAATTAGGAAGAAGTCAGGACTCAAATCAAGCCTTCCTACTTCAAATACCATGTGCCTGCATCATACTAGGATTAACTGTGTCCCTCCGATTAATGACTATCAACAGGAAACACACCCGTGCTATGTACGGACAGGGTACCCGCTTTTGCTTCAAAGGTTTCAACTGAACAAGTCACCACACCAGTCTACCCAACAAACCAACAACAACAAAAATGACCTTTGATCATAACTATTCAGTCATTCATGGTACAGAATTTAGTGTTCCAGATTTTGAAGGGCTTCAGGTAACTGAAACACAAATCATCTAAGCACAACTATTTCTCTAGGAACAGTTTTTAATAAAATGTGTCAAACACATATGCTAAGGCAATTTCTAAATTCTCAAACGACCGAAGTGTTTGTATGAGGTCCTGGATATCTCCTAAATCATATTTCCTTTAAGAGTAGTTTATTTCCTGTGCATGTCCACACACAAGTTATCTGCTTTCTCAACTTTGCTAATGTTTTCTCTTTCGCTTACGGCTATGTCTAACAACGCAACATTTTTAACCGCCTGTGTACCTGTTGTAAGAGGAGAACACAAGAACCACACTGAGGTTCAGAGGCTAGTCAGCTAAACTTAGCACTTCAGCAACAAGTTCTGTAACCAAGTCCTCACAAAGCTCACAGTTCAAGTCACGTGTGCACACACACGCACACACACATGAGATATGGAACTGAAAATGGCCTCCCCAACTGTACGGCCATATTCAGAAATTTAACTTATCCTCAGAGATTCCAGGTCATAATAATAAGCAGCAGGACCTTAAACAATACCTTCTTCATAATAGGTACTCAGCAAATGTTATGAGCCAGAGTCTATGTTTTCCACATAAATCTACAGTAAAAAAAAGAGAGAGAGAGAGAAAAAAAATATATAAAGTCATTGAATGAAATGAAAGATCTTTCTCAGCTCTTGTCCTGGCCGGTGAGCCACCTATCAGTTCAGCTACATTAAGGAAAAAGTTTGCTACTTATATGTAAAGTAGCTTGGTACAGATGGGCACCAGTAGCCTTAGAATGTATTAGTGTATAGTTCTCAGCTTTATTTCCTCTCTACAGGGAGCTCGTGTAGTGATGAAAAATGAGACTCAGCTTATCAATGTGGTGAGATGAGTCCCTTCCAAGAGTACAATCTGCAGGAAGACTTGAAAAATCCTTTGACCTGGCAATTCCACATCTGGGAATTTAGCTGTAGGAAATAGCAAAAGATTGATAGGTGAAGAGCTCCCAGAAATATTTAGCAAAAACATACAGAACATACTTTTTTACTTGGCAAATGACTTTAACAGAAGATATTTCAGAGGAAGAAATAAAAAGAACCAATAGTTGTAGGAAAGAAGTGCAATGGTAAGATACCATTTTTTTTCCCAGCCATCAGCCTGGGAGAATGAAAAACATTAGTAACAGCCAGCGTCATCAAGATTGTGGAAAAATATTGGAGGAGTGTGATTTGGTACTCTACATTTTGAGGGTCAGCTATCTATATCTGTTGAACTTGCAAGCACCCATACTCTGGACCCAGGCATCTACCTTATCAAAACACGTACCTATGTTTAAAAAGGTATATATGCAAGAATAGTTATTTCAATTATCATTTATTGTGATTGGAAAACAATTACAAAACACTAAAGGTGCATTACCAGGGGAGTCGTTGTATTAATTATGCCTTGTCAGTCCGATGGACTAATATACAGCAGGCTAAAAGAAAAAAATGGGTCGATATATTAATACGGAACCATCACCATGACATACTGTTAGATGGAAAAAGCAACTTGCAGAATAACACATAGTATTGGATCTCATGTAAGGAAAAAAATGCTATGAGTCTATGTACGCATATGCTTGAAAGTAGATGTATAGATGGGGCTATATAGAGGCACAATGAACTGCACTTGCTACTTGTCCAAAGTTGAGTAGTTGGAGAGTCAAAGTAAGGGGGCATTTTTTGTTTGTTTGTTTGTTTTCCTGTGTGTGCTACAGTATTGGCATAATTTTGCAAGGGAGAATGTAATTATGTACCGCTTCAATGATTTTCATAAAAATACATGACAAAAGATTTTTTTTAAACCCTTCATTTAGAAAGGACTGGGTGCTGGAAGGCAGAAAAGCAAAATGGAAGTTTTGAAAAATAAAAAGACTGAGTGGCTGTGTGTGACGGAGTGTTCAAAGACCACTTGTGGACTCTCTACCCCAAAGTTACAAATTGGCCAGTGGGAGGAAGAGGCCAGGAATCACAGGGAATTCTGTTGGCTGCTTGGGCTTGACTTAATCTGATCAGAACCTAAATAGAACATGAATTTTAAAAAAAACTGTTCTTTCCACTTCTCTCTCTGTGGTAGATTAAAGATAGCCACAAATTCTTTGCTATTCCTCCCATCAAGAAATGGAGTCTCTTTCCCATCTCAAATCTAGGCATGTCCTGTGACTTGCTTTGGCCAGTAGAACATGGCAGAAATGACGGAGGGCTTGTTCTGGGCCAAGCCTTTGAGAAGCCTGGCAGCTTCCACTACATAGGGGGAAGCCAGCTAGCAGTGAAAAAGTCTCGCAATTCTGAGACTCCTGGGCGAGGGCCTAGCTAGCCATGTGGAGAAGCCACCCAGCAAACAACTGAGGGCCCAGACATATGACCCCAGCTGAGCCATCCCCGCCAATATTCCCAGTCATTTCAAGCCACCCAGCCAAGCATCCAGACACCGTGGAGCAGACAAGCCCTCCCCGCTGTGCCTCTCCAAATGCCTGAATCACAAAATCATAAGTAGAATAGCTACTGCTTCAAACCACTAAGTTCTGGGGGTAGTTCTTACTCAGCAATAGGTAACCAAAAGCCTCTACGCTGTTCTTTTTCTCCCCCTTCCCTGAAAAATAAGAAGACGTTACTGGGATGTGTAGTCTGACGAGTTGGCTTTTATTACAAATCCTGTAGCCGCAGTGCTGACCATGCAAACTAACATTCTGACCCAAAAGATACACTGTGCCAAACACTCAGAAAGCTATCTTCCTAGAAACTTCCAGCTAAGTATTGTCAGGGAGCCAATAGCGCATGGGTGTTTTCGAGCTGGAAATAATCAGGTCATTATTGAATTTGGAAAACCAGATTGCCAGCCCCTGACATCACAAAAGGATTGCTCTTCTCTGGAACCTACTCTGCATGAGTTCATCCAGAGGCTGGACCCTCAAAGGGATACACCCTGGGTCATCCACCTGGTCCTATATGCCCATCTCAGTCCCAACTACCATGACTGGGGAGTGTCTGGGAGTCATCGAGGGGCTGAAAGAGCTGGCCAAGTGAGAGAGGTCACAGGTGTGGGTGGGAGAAAAGCCACAGATGTGGCCTTCAGATCATCTGGGTGGGCCCTTGGGACTCAGCTTCCAACAGGAGTGAGACCCAATGAAATCTGGCTACTTGACTTCTCACAGCAGGAAATGGGCAGTCCCTGTCACCCTTGGCCAGAAGCTTCTCCAAAGGAAGTTTTTCTGGCACACCAAGACAGGAAGTTGCTTGGTTTCCCTAAACCTTCCTAAACAGTTCCTCTGTTCCTCAGAATCATGGCTTCTGACATGCACATCTCCACTAGTCATTACAGCCCAGAAATTGGAAAACACTTTATTCATCCAGATGAATGTGCAGAGATGTTTCTGACTTCACTGTCACGGGTAAAACGTCACTGGATGGCTTTTTCTTGTTTTGGGATACTCTTAGTTTACTGTGACTTTCTTTCTGGTTAATACGGAGTTGAAATTTTGAAACATCCCAAGAATGATCATTTTTCGTCATTCTGGGTAAATAGATGTGGCCATCATATAGCCTAGACCTAGAGCCTGGCTCCCTGTGACCACCAGGCCCTGGGATTTTTTTTAAGATTTTATATATTTATTATTTATTTATTCATGAGAGAGAGAGAGAGAGAGAGAGAGAGAGAGGCAGAGACACAGGCAGAGGGAGAAGCAGGCTCCATGCACGGAGCCCGATGTGGGACTTGATCCCGGGTCTCCAGGATCACACCCTGGGCCAAAGGTGGCGCTAAACCGCTGAGCCACCCAGGGATCCCAGGCCCTGGGATTTTGCTAGAAATGCAGACTCTCAGGCCCCATGCCATACTGCGCCAGCACCTGGTGCTTATTGAGATCCTCAAGGGATCTGTGTGCACAGTAACATTGGAAAAGTGCTGGTGTGGGGGACCACATCCTTATGCAGCTGCTCCAGAAACATCCAGCTCCTCCTCCTCCCCACCCCCCAAAATTTCTTGCAGGCAGAATCATTTTTCAAGAAACATGGAAAGTGGCCCAAGTAGACCAACCCACTGCCTCAAATAGCAAGAACTCAGGTAGTAGTTAGACTTTGCCTAGACAGGGGCTCTTGGCATTGAATTGTGTCCCCCAAAAAGATACGTTGAAGTCCTAACTCCCAGGACCTCAGAATGTGATCGTATGTGGAAATGGGGTCCTGGCAGATGTAATTAGCTAAGATGCGATCCTCCCGGAGCGGGCAGGCCCTTAGTGCAGTGTGATTGGTGTCCCCATCGGAAGAAAAGACACACTCACAGAGCAGATGGCCATGTGACCACAGCGGAAGAGATTGGAGTGAGGCAGGTACAAGCCAAGGAACGCTAAGGACTGCTGACAACCACCAGAAGCTGGAAGAGGTGAGGGAGGAGTCTCCCCTACAGGGGGCAGAGGGAGCATGGCCCTGCCAACACCTTGAGGTAGCCTCCAGAACTGTGGGACAAAAAAGCCACCCAGTCTGTGGCGCCTCCTTACGGCAGCCCTAAGAAACAAATGAGACAGGGAAGGGAGTAGATGGGCCTTGCAAACCGTCAGGGCCCCCCTCCCCCCACACACCTCCTTTCTTAGCCCCAGGTCAGGGCGAGCCTCCTCCTCCTCCTCCTCCTCCTCCTCCTCCTCCTCCTCCTCCTCCTCCTCCTAGGGATTCCCTCCCTGCTGATTCACTTCACAGCTGAAGATTATCTAAGCACTATGGCTATCTTGGGCGATAACATCACAGAAACCACTCTCCTAGCAATAAGGGAACAGAAGTTAAGTATCTTAAAGTGCCTGGTACAGCAAGTCCTGCTCTGTTTTAAACACCTTCAGAACACAGAGGAAGTGAAAGCACAAATGCCCTTCAGAACCTGACTCTTCATCAGAAACAGCCATCCAGCTGGCTGGCTTGTTGAGGAGGACACCACAGAAAATAGCCCTCATCTGGCCTCTTCTTAGCTCTGTTCCTTTCACCGTAGTGAGAACTGTCTGGTTTTGGCTTATCCTGCTTAGTGCCACATGGAACCTTCTGTTGTTCTTCAGCAACTTCACTGCCACCCTGAACCTCAGGCTGAGAGGGGAAATCCTGCCCAGCGCCCTTTCTCAAGATACCGAATGTATGTTATTTATTTTCTCTTATCCCTCCCTGTGGTTTACCAAGCATTTCGAAAGATCTTAGAACCAAAAAGAACCTCAGTAAACATCTGGTCCAACTGTCTTACACATGATGAAATGGAGGTTCAGAAAGGTCAGATGTTGGGCAGCAAAGCCAACATAAAAAAAAAAAAAAAAAACAAAGCAAAGCAAAAAAACTCGGGCTGTCCGACTCCCAGGCTCAGCGAGCCTCATGGCCACAGGGAGTACGTTGCCTTTTCACTATTTTTTATCTGAGGCGAGGTTTAGGAGACCAAGCAACAACCAGAGCACAGCCTTTGAAGTCAGACGGAGCTCAGTGCGAGCTCGAAATCCTCCACCTACACGGTGGGTGACCCTGAGTGATTTCACCTCTTGGTTTCCTCATCCCATGTAACGGGGACAACACCACCACCTCACAGATGGCTATGATGATTTCTGTGATAACATATGGGAAGTTCTATGTCAGTTGGGGTGGTTTCAGCTCACAATGTCTTCGGCTCCACTCCCCAACTCCCCACCCACCTCCACCCCTTAGCATTTCTGTTCTTCTCCGTTGGCTTCAGCGTCAAGAAAGCAGCAAGATGGCGGCAGCTGTTCCAGGCCTCTCCCCCAAGCTCAGCACTCCAAGGAAGAAGAGAGATCGTCTCTTTTGGGGGCTCTCTCTTGGGAGTGAGAAAACTTTTCCCAGAAGCCTCCCAGTAGATTGTCCTAGTCTCACTGGCCAGATTAGGTCACATGGCCATGTGAGGAGAATGGGAATAATCTTAAACCAACCAGGCTATCCCTGAAGATGGGATCAGCTTCCTCTAGGACACATGGCTGAAAAAATATAGGATTCTGTTAGAAAAGAAAGTAGACTAGATGCTAGGTACGCGAGAAGCGGTGGCGATTGCCATAGGTGTTTTCCATTAACTTATTTTCTTGTGAGTGGAGAAGACACTTTTCTTTTAAAATTTTTATTTATTTATGATAGTCACACAGAGAGAGAGAGGGGCAGAGACACAGGCAGAGGGAGAAGCAGGCTCCATGCACCGGGAGCCCGACGTGGGATTCGATCCCCGGTCTCCAGGATCGCGCCCTGGGCCAAAGGCAGGCGCCAAACCGCTGCGCCACCCAGGGATCCCTGGAGAAGACACTTCTGAATGTTTTGGATAACCCTTCTGACAAGATTTGAATGGCAAATTCCCTTCCCTCCCTCCATACCGTTTCTTCCAAAGGGAGTTTCCTGACATTCCTGCTACAGCATCCCCCCCACCCCTCTGGGAAGTATGTCAACTCTTAGCTATTCATCCCCAGTGACTCACCAAGTATGTGGACTGCCCCTCACGGTTGTACTGGAATTAATATCTAAGGAGAAAACCATCCATATGAATAGCACTCTCAAGTTTACAAAGCATTTCGATATATATTATCTCACGTAGGTCTCTACATCTGAGAAAAATGAGGAACGGGGCAAGGTACAACAACTTGCCCAAGGTCCTCAGCTGGTAAGTAGCAGTACTATCTAGGATGAGACCACAAATGCAATGTGCTTTCTGCTCTTCTGCTTGGCCACAAGCAATTCTGGCTAGAAATGTGGCCTACATGGCAGGCAGTCATGAGAGGGTATTGGTGCCGATTGAACTGTGGGGTTCTACAGTCTACATCCAGTATACCCATTCTTTCGAGATCCACCCATTTTTGAATCCAAAATCTTCCTAGAAGCACAAATGAAACCTTCTTTAATTCAAAGTAGAGCTTCTCATTTATTTATCAAACACTGCTATAGCACGTGCTGTGTGCCAGGCTTTATGCAACATGCTTTACACATATTAATTCATTTAATCCCACTCAGTTCTGTCTGGCTAGTGAAGTCCAATGTCCTTAGGTCATATGTGTTTCACAAACACCTCGTATAATTTATCCTATTGGAAACCCACTAAAGGATGAGACCCCAAAATGGTCCACAATTCAGGAACAGATGAAACTTCTGAGCAAAAATTTCTCCAAAACTAGCCATCTTTTCTCTTCTTCTTGTGTTAGGAGCAACCTATGCTCAAATTACCCAGTCAGGGCAAATATGTAAACAAATCAGGCTACAGTCTGCAATTGCTTGAGGAAAAATCTGGATTGTCCTAAACTTATTATAGAACATAATCCTTTCATAACCCCTTTTCTATCTTGGCAGATTATAATCTTCCTTAAAAGGCGAGGGAACTTTCTGGTTCAAGTTTAGGGATGCCGAAGGGTATTCGTTGGTGTTACTTTTGTGTCGACACATTCTTAATCTTCCTGTTGGTGTTTTAAAATAACAGATCACCCATGGAAATTATAAACTGTACCTTATAAAAGTCCCTGTGAAGTGTTGCCATTTGCAAGAAGGGCTTTCTGACAGCCCCAGAAGTCACAATATGTCTCCTGCTTTTCATGTGACAGTAATTACTATCTCAGATCTGAAGTGTTTACTCCTGCCGCCGAGAAGACAACATTTATAAGAGGTTCCAGCCGTGAACCATTACTGTTTGCAATATGGGAGGATAAAGCCTTCAAAGTATAAAAAGAGAAAAACCTAAGATATTTTGTCTCCTTTAACAGTTTGGGATAAGCCTTTTGTGGAGGATATGGTCAACAGCCTCATATGCTTGCAAAAAACAAGTCACAGTTGCATAGGTTTGATTAACAAGATACCAGCAGGTGCCAGGGTTTTTTTTTTTTTCCTCTCTCTCTCTCTTACAGTATTTTTCTTTTTTAAATTAAAATTTACCACGGAAAAAGTAAACCAGTAAAAATTACTGCTCCTCACACCTTGGGGGAACTAGAGAAAACTCTGTCAGATTCTAAGAAATACACTTATTTGAAAACATGGTTCACTTTGCTAGAAATAAATTCCCTTTGGTTGAACAGGTTGGATCGGCACTCCTCTGTAAAATGTCAAATGAAGACTACACCAGGGCTTCTTCAACCTTAGCATGTGTAAGAAGACTTTGGCAGCTTGTCAAAATGCAGATTCCTACACACCCCCAGAGCATCTGGCTCAGTAAGTCTGGGGTAGAGACCAAGATGCTTGAACTCAAACAAGCCACCAGTTAGTGCTGATGCAGCTGGTCTGGGAACCACCCTTTGACCAGCACTGGTCTACACCAGTAGTCTCTTCAGTGAAGGCTGGCATCTCACCTTTAGAGATTCCTTTCCTGGGGTAAAGAAATGTGCAAATTAAATATACCAGCCCATGTGACCAACTAAAGAAAACTGTATTCTTATTTTGGGTTTCAGTTCAATTCGCCAAACTTACTCTGCTGTCTTGCACTATGTCCACTGAAGACATCAGATTTATCCTCAAGAAGATTCCTACCTCTACATGTATGTAAATACCAAGGCAAATTATAATGAGACTGTGATATAACAAACACCAAAAATGAAGCCCAAACTCCTAGTGGATGCTAGCATTCAGGGAATGTCAAAGCAAAGATGAACGGGCAGGGAATGGTCAAAGAAAGCTTACAGAGAAGGTTTGCAAGATACTTTATACTTTGCCATAGAGCTCTCATATAATCTCATGTCTTCTATAGAACCGGAACAATCCTGTGAAGTATATATGACTTTCTCCATTTTGTGGATGAAGAAGGCTGATGATGAAAGGCTGAGAGAGCTAATGTAATTTGCCAAAGTTATATTAAAAACAAATGAGTTAGATTTTAAACGGTGGAACTAAGATGAAGAGCATCCCCAGATAGAGAAGCAGCAGGAAAAGAGAAAGGAAATTAGAAGATTCTAATCATCACAGAAATATTAATAGTAAATAGCTGACATTTCTTGACTACTTAATACTGCCAGACACAGTCCCAAGAGCTCAGTATACATTATCTCATGTAATCCTAATGAGCAATCCCATAAAGTAAGTATTATCATTGTCCCCTTTTACAGAGGAGAGAAACTGAGGCACAGAAGGTAAAGTAACATGTCCAAGGTCACATAACTAAAAAGCAGCTCTGTCAGAATTTGAACCTAGGTTTCTTAGAGCTCTAGTAAAGAGCAAGGAATGGGCTATATGACTAGAACTCTGGTGGTAGAGGTGAAGGACAGATGAGGTTAGGAAAAGCTCTTGAATGTCTACCTAAGAATAGTTGGACTTGATGTGGTACCAAAGGGGAATTAATGAAAGTTTTATTTTAAGTATGGGAATGAAAAAAATCAAAGCTCTGTTTTAGAATGATATCTGTAGCAGCAGCATCCAGGATGGTCTGGAAGGAATGGAGAAGAGAGGCAGGTGAATCAGTTACGGCTGTCAGGATTCACCTAAGAGCCAGAGCCAGACAAGTGTGATAAGCCCAGGTAAGTGTTGAATCACAGGAAGGTGAGGAAAGGGTTCCATGACTGGGACTCTGCCCAAGAGGGCCTGCTATGGAGAAGCATCCAGAACAGCCTTATGAGTTGGGGACCTCAAACAGACCTTTGAGAAGCCCAAGATCCTTACATCTGTATGGTACTTTACACTTT